>NC_034410.1:68839504-68967802 GCF_002078875.1 Numida meleagris | reverse complement strand
ATCACAAATCAAAATTGTATTTTTATTCCTGCAAAACAGAACAGTAATTACTGGTCAAAAATTATTTGTTCTATGTTTTTATTTTATTTTGTTTCTTCCAAGAATTTGGGAGGGGAAAGGCAGGAGAAAGCCTCCATGTCTCTCACTAGAGTTTTGATAAGCTATTAGAGTACCTCTACTGAAGACTGAGGAAGACTGGGACCCCCTAAGTCTAAAGGGAAGCAAAACCTTAGATGTCAGCTTCTTAAATGAGATTATTATACAAGATTTGGAGGGTACTTTTAGTATGAAAGTGCTTGTAGCTTCTGTGATTTCTGCGAAGCAAATTTCTGCTTCTGTGAATTGCACACCATCTTCCTTATTGCTTGATGTCAGGAAATTTTGGTAAGAAGCCTGCTCTGAGGGACCTTGCATGTTGCCGCAGTTTTCAACCAGATGATGTTATCAGCCTTTTTAATTACTTGGAGAAGCCAAGTGCTACTTAGTGAAGAGAGGTCCTGCTAAGACTAAGTGGAAATTTTAATGACCAATAGTACATCTTAGATACTTCATCTTATGAAAAGAATCACAGGGCTATCCTTCTTGTTTGGATGTATTAATTCACTTAGTACATAAACAACAAAGGTCCAAGGTTTTGAGTTTTTTTTCTTCCTTGGCTGAGTAGTTTGAATATTATGATATATAATAAAGTTTCTACAAATCTCTTTTTCAATATCTGATAGAAGAAAGTGCTGCTGGAATATAAAGATAAGAAAAAAATAAAGAATCATAGAAACTTAATGATAAATTAACTAAGGTACATTCTTTGTAGAAGCAGGGAAGGAAATCAGACTTATACTGTGTCATTAAATATCTGTTTGGGATTTTTTTCCTTGTTGTATAAAATAAAACTGTTCTAATATGATTCTACCTTCTACAATAATTTGTCAGAAAATAAAAACTTTTTTTTTTTCCTTCAGATAAGTGAAACACTTACCTAGATGAAGACTTAATACTTACAGAAAAACAATTCCAGGGAGGAAGATACAAAAGAGTTCCAATGCTCTACATCTAAAAAGGAGTTTGAAAAGGAGATACAGGAAGCAGGACTGCATCGAAACCAAGATTTCAGGTTGAGAAGGAATTGAGAGTTGGAGGCTACCTCATTGAATCTCCCATCCTGCTCTCTCATAGAAAAAAAAATGAGCTGAAGTAGGAAATTCTGAAAGAGAGATGACATTCTTCTACCACTAAAAAAAAAAACGTTAATAGACCAAGGAATAGGAATCTCCACTGCTTTTCTTGGAGGGAAAAAATTGTAGGAACTGGAGAGGCTTGGATGTCTTTAACTTGGAGGCTTATCAGTATTTAATTAACAAAGGAATCAGGGGAATTTTATCTCTCTTTAGAGAATTGTCAAGCCACTCTCGGTGTTTGTAGGCTGTAAAAACAGAGGGGATTGTTCATCCGAGAATCTCCCATGCTGAACAGTGTGGGAAGAAAATGTTGGAAATATCCAAATAATTTATCAGGACGGTATCTCTGATAAAAGCAGATTTAATTCGCAATTGCAATGGCGGGCGTCCTGTAAAACAGGAGCGCACCTATGGACACAGTATGACAGCTTTTGTACCTTGTTTCCCCCCCTTGCCTACCCACTGCCCTGTTTCCCCATTGGCTGGGTACTCCAGGTTCACAATCTTATCGAAGATTTACATTTGTTAATTACATTCTGACACTTGTTCTATCTTGTGCCAGTCAGTCGCCATCTTGCTGTTTCCAAGATGTCTCGGTACTCTTCTTATCATGTTGATACGGTGATTTTCTCCAAAGCTTCTTCCATTGTCTCTGAAGGACGCTTCCTTTGTTAAACAAAGAGCACCGCAGGGGGTTGGGGAAGTGCCAGGCCTTCCTCAATACCTTCTTCAGGCCCTCTCTAAGGCATGTCATGACTTGTCCTTTTAATTTGTGCAGGATATTCTTGCAATATGTGTGACAAAGTACAACATATATTTTCATGCTGACTATACATAAATTGTTACTAGCTAGATTTTGATAAAGGACCCAACTGGCAGCAGAGGCCATGAAATCAAGAAAATTCTAATTTTGTTCTAATACAGAATCAACATTCGATTCCCACAAAAAGAAGGTAAAAAGTATTATTTTGTGAGAGGAGGATGTGGAAAACACCAAACATACACATTTAATTATAGTTTTTTGGAGAAAAAAGTTAATTTGATGGAATATTTTTTAAAAAACAAATACATAATAAAGCTATTAAAAAATAATGTCAGATGAACACTTAGTTGCATTAGCACAGAGCTAGAAATATTTCAGGTAGTAAGGGTTGCATGAATTGTAAGAATTTATTCTATTGTGATGCATTTTTCTTCACATACTATTAGGAGTTGATAAAGCACATTAATGGTTGAAGAAAAAATATTCAGAAAAGACAATAACTTTCCATGAAAAATAGTACTTTCACAAGTTGGTAGTGAAGAAAAATTCTAAAACCTCAAATGTAACTCCCAAACCAGTTTCAAGCATGTCATGCTGTTATTTGTACATTATCACTATTTGTTACAAATTGGATACGCAAGCAGAACAAGCCTGCAAAAGAATACATATTCTAAACCTTTAGATAAAAGAATTTACTGTCTATGATACAAAAGACGAAGCTAGCTTTTCACTTATGTTGCAAACAACGTCCACTTGATCATTTTTGAATGTCTGGAAAAGCACATCCTGCAGTAGCTGCCATTTTTGTGTAAATAAAACGCATTCTCATCTGAACTTAATTCAGAGTACTACTGTAACAAAAAACCAAACAAATAACAAAAAAAAAACATGGTGAAAGTGTTGTGGTTCTTTTTTGCTCTTCTGGATTGTTGAGTAACAAATATTTTTGGCTTTTGGATCTTCATTAGCTGCATGTTCCTGTCAATTGACTGAAATACTACTCAGTATAACATCTGCAGTCAGAGTTGAATTGTTTCCTTTGTTACTTTAATTCTTTTCAGAAAAAAAATGTAAATAATTGCCTGTAAAAGAGTATGCAGCTGTAGGCAGACATATCAGGTTGGAAATAGAATCCAAACATTCAGAAAGGTTTGAGCCTGACAAATACAAGAGGCTTATTTTGGTTTCATTTATTATCTTTCATTTTCACCAATGCACTTCATCCTCCTGTTTGCAGCCTATCTAAAAACAGATTTCCTGAGCAGGTCTGCAATCTTGCATTATTTTCACTGAAAGGGAAATGCTTCTGTCTCCTGCAGTACTTCATAACCCACCTGCTTCATCAGTTAATACTGAAGCCAGAAGCCTGACCATACAAAGTATTTTTAAGACATGCAGCCTTACTTGCTCAATGCCGATATTCACAATATTTTTATTTTCCTAATCTGCAAGCATTGTGCTGGCCACCTGTGCAGGCCCCCTAAAAGAAATGGGTCTGTCAGACACCTTAGAAAATAACATGGCCCTCACCAGCAACCAGGAGTGTTGCTACCATGTCATGGTCTTGTCACCTTCTCAATGAATAGTTTATGTGACCTCTCTTTTCAGTCTCTGGACAAATTGTTGTCACCTGGATAACTGGCCTTTGTGAGATACAGGACTTGACAACAGAAGCTGAAGAACTGGTGGCCTTCTGGTTCAAAGTGGCCATTATAGTTTTGTAGGGAGGATTGTTATTGTTGTTTCATTGTTTAGAAGAGCTTTGCATCCATTGTAAGCTCATATTCTGCTCCTCGGTTTTGCCTAGGATTCCTAATGTTCTTGCTTTGGATTTCAAACTCTAAGCTAGACTTTAAATATATTAATCTATTTATAGATTAATATATTTTTATTAAAAATATATTAAAATCTATATTATTTATTAAAATAAATTTTTACTCCTTCAAATTTGCCTGTGATTTTGTATATAATCTCTAAGACTTTAGAGTTTTATTTCACAATAATTTGTGTGTTCAGCAACAGAAATAATTATCCAGATCCTTCAGACTTTTCTTGTCAGCAGCTATGATTTTAATCATTCTTAGACTTTGAGATGGATGTAAAACTGATCGCTCTTTGAATAGTCATTTTGCTTTACTCTTTTCTATACTAGAATGGAACTCTGCGCAGCTTGCTAAAGCTAATTAAAAACATCTGAAATGATGAAGGGAAGGATGGATACAAGGTAACATTTTTCACACCTAAACAGGCAGTTTTACCCAGAACGCAAGACAGTGTTGGGTGACCCTTCAACAAGCAGGTTGATCCCAAAACCCCTGACAAATTTCCATTCTGCCCTTTAGATGCACCTCCCAGCACCTAGCTCAGCTAGCTCTCCTGAGTGGATTAATAGCACCCTGTGAGAATGTATGTATTTTCATGGACAGAGAAGCTGCAGTGGCTTGCATTTGATGGAAGACGCTCATCCAGCTTACTGGAAGAATCCAGGCTTGTGTCTGTGTCAGTAATGCCATTAGTGTCTCAAGATGAAAGCCAAATTGATCTTTTTGTATTAACTGAGAGGGCAGAGAACTAAGCCACTTAGTGAAAAAGACACTTAAATTTGAAAGATGTTAAACATATTTTACTTCAAAGCAGCCAACATTTCCCAGGTGAATAGCACATCTACACTGTTGTGCTGAAACTAATAAGTCTCTAATAGCAAAACATTGGATTCAGATTCAAGTAACAGTAGGATCTAAGTAAAATATGTTTACAGGGGAAAAAAAATGGATCATTATTTAGTCTCAAAAACAAATTTTTTTTGCCAGTAAAAAGGAAATTTACAATTTAGTGTTTGTAGCCAGTTTAATTCGTAAATATTTTAGTTTTCTTAATATTTTCCCTTTTATTTTTTGGAACATTTTCACATGAGACCATAACGATTTTGTCTCTTTTTTAGAATGTATCTCCTAATTATTTTATTGCTTTATTAATACATGGAAAAATATCTTATGATGTTCAGATTTCATCCCATTTGACTGTAAGTTGTGGGAAGAGAATTCATCAGTTTTATCTCTAGTCTTAAGTGCTGGAAAAAAATGTTACATAAGATTTTCACAATGGTCATTACAAAGAAATTAGAGGGAAAAGAGTAGGTGTTTTTACTGAAATTTGCTTTAATATCTCAAACTGAAAGCATACATTGGAAAAATGGGCACTAGGTATGTTTCACTTGTGTATAAGCAAGTTTATAGTGAACAAAATATTTACTTCCACTTTGCCATTTCAAACTACTTCTGTTTTATTCTCCTTTCCCTCTGTATAGATCTGTTTGTGTTTCCTCTTCAGTCTGTAAAATACCCAAAGAAACTGCTGCCTTTCTTTTCTATCTTTGTACAGAGATCATTGTGATGGGGCTGCTTTTCAATTGATCCAGAGTGCACTGTAACAAACAGGTGGCTCTTTTTTAACTCTGGCCAGTTGTTTGCAAGGCCCTACAAGCTCTAACAGATGTAATCCTGTGTTAATTGCATTGTCACTATAGGGTAAAAAATGACTGTCAGACATATGATTAAAAGATGTCAAATGACTTGTACAAAATGGCAGAGGTTTTCCTGCATTATTCACATAGTCAACAACTATCTCAATGACTTCAGTTCAAGTGTAGCACAGATAATTTTTAATTGCTTTTCTTTTTGAAACACCTGATGGCTATTTAGAAAAATCTTGGCCCAAACTCATCTTTTCGGTATTGACTTCATTAGAGCTGGAATATTATCAGCATTTGTAAATAAGAGCCATCATTCGTGAAACTCATTGTCTGGATATTTTATTTTCGACACTAGCAAGAAATTAATTATTTTACTGAATGTCGGAACAAAAGTACTAATCAATTTTAAGTGTCAAAATAATTAATCTGAAATTTGTAATTTGTAATATTGTAACAATTTTTCTGAAAGTATAATTTCAGATTCTGTGGGGTTAAAAAACTTTGCTTGGTCTCAACTGCTATGAACTAATAGACTGTAAGTAACAAGTTTCAGTCAAACCTAATGGAATAAGAAAAATTGTGAAGGAGAAAATGGGTCCCACACGTTCTCATGGTTCATCAAGCAAAATAGAATTAGAGAGGACTGCTGGTATCACTGTACATTTACCCATGTTGCAGAAAGCCCCATTCAGGCCAGAAAAATTGCCTCAGGGTCATAAGGAAAATCTGGTGTAAGGATACAATCTGGCTACTAACCTCAAAAATGAAGTCATAACAATGAACAGTCACAAGACCAAACACAGCCAGAAGCTAAGTACGTAATTCTCTATTTTTACTGAGTAGAAAGAGATGCACAAATGCTAGCTCAACATTCTTGCAAAGATATGCTCAGTTGCACTCATTTTTTCTAGCCCAAGCTATCTTCCATCCTGCAGTACAGAGACAGATAATTTGATAGTTATTCTAACCTGAGGCAAAGGTCTTGTAGGAGAGTCATTGCCAACTTATTCTCTAGCAATGTGTTGGGATAGATATTAGTGACAGTGAAAGGGGAAATATTTCTTAGCTGAAATAACTTGTAGTAATTCTTGTTCTTGCTCAATATATTAAGAGAAGTTACTTGAAAAACACACTTTGGTGAGCATGCAGCTTAGCCTGTATCACTGCTGCTCTATTGTCAGAACATGTCATATCCTTACTTACATTCACTTCATTCACTCTCTTTAGGGTTTACATTTTCAGTCATTCACTAGAATGTCAATATTTTTTTCCTCTTTTCGTTTTTCTGTAAAAACACCTTTGCTTGTTTCATATACATATGTAAAAGTATATATATTTATCTACTTAGAATGTTTTTTTTTTTAAACAACTTGAAGCATTTTCAGAGGTATCCTTACAACCCAAATTTAGATTAATTTTCATTTTTCAGTCTGCTAGTCTCCAATTCTAACATGAAGAAGTAAGAAGCACAACAAAGGAGGCTTTATTTGATTTTGTTTATGCATTTGAGGATTTCTGTTTCTTTTTTATTTGTTTTCTACTTACAGCTTTGATTGTAGAGCTGACTTAGGTTTATTTAAAAGGGGAAGAGAAAGGCAAAAAATGACACAATGGCCATTCTTGCCAACGATATATCACCTTCGTCCAAGTAAAACTTTACACTGTCACTGAGTTACTAAAAAATACGATTTTCCTCTTATCTTCAGAAATTGAAACCTTTTTAAGAAAGAAAAAAAAGTGCATCTGTATAAAATTTCAGCTAAAATATAGTAATGAGATTCAGTCATCCTCCTTACATTTAGAAAAAAGTAATCTAGTATATTTTCTATTTCCGTTTTTTCTTGTTTTACGGCCTTATTAAAACAGCTGCAAGATCTACATTATTGTTCATATAACCATCAACACAATTATTTATGTGCCTGTTATCTCCACGTTACTGCTATACTTTATGCAAACTTAAATGTAAGATGACTTGCATGTCTCGGCTAGTGCAAGAAAGATTTGCACCAAGTTCAGGCATCTGTGAAATTAATATGTTAGGAGGACATGCTCCCTAAAAGGACACAATAGCTTCCCAACAGGCAGTTCAGAACCCAGCTTTCCACGTGTGGCTCAGTTTCCATAGTTTCCTACCCATGACAAGTTTTAGATAACCTCTCTTGTATGAGCTGCAGAGCTCAGTACCTAGTGGTCTTCCTAATAGTGCATCTAGGTCCATTTTGCCAATGCAGTTTCTAGGTAAAACAAACTGAAGGCAGGTCTTTCATGCTGTTCCTTGCTCGGTGTTTATGCACAAGTATGGGGGTTGGAAAGGACTTCTGAAAGTCACCTTCAGAGAGTAGGGATAACCACAATGTTAAACCAGGTTGCTCTGGCCCTTGATCAGCTTTTAGAAATTTCCAAGGATGGAGGTCTCTGTCATGGTTTTATGATTTTCGGTTATTGGTATTCCACATCATAACATAATGTAGTGTATGTACCTGGTTCTCAGAAGAGAAAGACCACTACATTCCCCAGGGGACTTTGCTCCTCTGTTACCATTTCCGCTCAAAGGGAAAGATAAAAACTCGCAGATCGCAAGACCTTGCTCTCTTTTCCACCCATGTCTCGTCCTGGCAGCATCTCGCTCCCCAGCTGTCTTATCGTCGGTAGTAGAATAAGGCCTACCTTGATTTTTTTGGACATTCTTTCTCATTGTATTGGATTTATTAGCTTAAATTGTAATTATATTGTATTATAGTGTGTTGTTTTGCATTCCGATATCTTATTTAGTAAATTAGTTTGTTTCTCTTCAGATTGTTGCCGCTGTTATGCTCTCAGGCCCATCTCCTTATCCTTTTTTCCCTTTTCCCTTTCCCAGGGTGTGGGTCTGTGGGTCCCCTGTCCCGTTCAACACGGAACCAGGCCGAATGCCCGTTAACCATTGACAGTCTCTCAATATCTCTGAGCAAGCTCTTCCAGTGGATGATTCCAATTATGAGATATTTTCCTGTTGTACAGTCAGAATTGCCCTTACTGTAACTTGTGAGAATTACCTTTTTTCATGGTATATCTCTGAGAAGAGCCTGACTCTCTCCCCTTCAATGAAGGGAGCCACTTCCATCCCCTCCCCCCCCCCCCCAAACTTCTCTTCCCCGGAATGGTATAATTAAATTATTTCAATAATTTGTTTCTTTCTCAATTTGTTTCTATACTCAAATTTACAGAAACGGCCATGTGACAAATTCAGAAGAGCATTCAAAGGCATCTGGAGAAGTCTGTTAGAAGGTAATAATAGAAGATAGGGGACTTTTTTCAAACATAAAGCAAATAATTATTTTCTTGTGAGCATTACCTCAATGATGAATAACACATACTGTTCTTATTTTATGTATGTATAGAATAATGTTCTTTTCATCTTCTCTTGATTATATGTGTATGTATGTGCATACACACAAAGATAAGACTACTGTAGTGTGGTAAAGTCAGTACTGGGATAGATTCTCACTGGAGCAGTACCTTTCAAACACTGTTATCTTTTTCACTCTGTACAACATCCTCTTCATGTCAGTAGCTAGCTAGCTATCTTTGCAGACGTTTTGTTAAGTGGAAACATGGAGAGGAAGAGAAACTGTCATGAAAGCGCAAGAGGGTTATATTTCATTTTAGTTATGGAGTGGAAGAGGGAAAGAAGAAGAAGGGAGATGAGAGCATGGAGTAAATTGCATGAAATTATGTATCTCTGAGATTTGACAGGTCACCAATGTGCTTGGTAGATAGCCACAAAGCAGAAAATCTTTGGGAGCTTGAGATCATCTATAAATGAATCTAGACCAACAGGGGAAGAGAGAAACTAAATTTCTCTATTAAATCAGCCAAAAGCAGCCAACTGTTCATTTGGACTATTAATTAAAAGTATATTTAAATGTTTCAAGTATTCATGGAGTGCAGTATTTTACTTCAAAGTTTTGTCATGTTTGTTGACTTTTTCACAGTTACAGTGATTGGAATGAATCTTTCAATAGTGTGTGTGACTAAGAACATTTTTCCCTGGCCAGTCTCAAGAGCATGGAGTCAGTTCCACCACAAGGAGATCTCAGTAATCACTCTTATTTATTTACTTAGGGTCATACTCACAATATATGAGGATACTAATTTACTTTATTCCCATGCTTTTGGCTGCTAAACAGCACGAGAAGGATGCAGACTTTCTTAAATACATCACAGAATTTGCACTAGCTTATTTCAGGATTGCATTAACTTTGCTCAAAGCAAAGTTTTCTTTTCTTTTACATCTATGTTCTTTATGTCAGTCTGAAAGGAGTCCGATATATTTCCATATAAGAAAAAGAAAAAAAAGGAAAGAAAGAAAATGAAAAAGGCAGTTTTGCTCATTTTGAGATTCTTTCAATTCTCACAAAAAATGCTTACAGAAAGAATCTCTCTTAAAGAATCTGTTTCAGTAAGTTTGCTTATTGAAAAGATAATATGGAAAAGAAAAAAAAAAAGATCATTGCATTCTGATGTTCATTCCTGAAACGTAACATATCAGCTGGCATTAGAAATGACAAGTAATGTAGCATTACATCTGGTACATAACACAGCATGACTGGCAGTTCTTGGCTTAAAAGGTCAGAACAGTTAAATCAAACTCAGCTTTCATTAAAGAGCCTATTTCAGCAATACTAGAGGGGAAGTCTGGTTTGACTTTCTTTTCTGAAGGTTCTGCTATGAGAGGTAGATAAGAGTTAGACAGCAGTGACAAGAGTTTCTTTGAGTAACCAGAAAATATTTTAGAACTACCTCTGAGGAACAAGCATTACTGATACTTTTGAGGCATATGAGGAATAGCCAGCACTGCAATATACAGTAGTCAAAATTCTTCAGTTGTGTGCTCTCCATTCTAAGGTTTCTATATATATATATATATATATTTTTTTTTTTAGTAAATTTGGTGTATTCTGCAATCTACTGTTAAACACAAATTTTCAACCATACACAACATTTATTCATTCTTCCTTTAGCATGGGTCAAGTCAAGTTTCTTTTCTTTTAGCCAAAGCTTACATAAGGCTGTTTTTGGTAAGAATATGACTCACATGGATAAAGAAGTTTCCTACATTCATTTACAGACTTCACCTCACTTGATAGTGGATTTAAAAACCTGGTTGGTCATTTCGAACCAATGACAACACATGGTGTCACTGCTGGCATGTAAGGTTTATTTCCAAATTAGGAGTGAAGGGGCAGCAGAAGCCTCTGTGGAGTACCTCTTCCCTGAGCAGCCACCAAGTCTTCTTTGGAGAAAGCCATGCTGAGAAACTTCAGGCAGAAAAGAAGTGGGAAAGAGCAAGAACAACAGCAAGAGAGATCAAATGTCTTGAAGTCTGCAGATGGACAAGGATGGGATGCATGAAAGAATAGACAGTAGATAACCAGGCTCCACTGGGGGGTAGGAAGAAATTTGACCACGGTGCATGCAAAATTTCCTTTGTCTCAGGAAGATGCTAAACTGATAGCACATTAATCTGACACCACGGACCCACTTTCAAAAGTTCTGTAAAGAATTGGTCTCGGAACCAGACTGTTTTTTAATCTAATAACTTTGACTTTTCTTTAGTGACAAAAAAAAAAAAAAAAAAAAAAAAAGAATTCTAGTTTATATTCTAATTAAATCATATTTATATATATATTTTTTAATTTAAAAGTCTTTTTATCTCCCTTGAGAAACCTGCTTTAAGGAACAGATGAAGGCATATTCACCTCAAAGCTCTGGCTGACTCAGGGACCTGTCACAACAAACAAATATCACTTTCACAGTCTCAAACAGTAACATTTTTCTTATTCTTGTAACAGTGAAAAGAAAAACCTAGATGAATGCAATGGTAAAACTGCAAGGTTAAATTCAGAAAGATCTCCTTTCATTCTTGTGACTCCTTTGATTATCCTAAAATGCAAGTCAGCCTTATAATGTGTAGATTACGTATATATGTATTTCTGTTACTGCTCTTCCAATTCCACCATGATAGTCTTTAGTTAATATATATATATTTGATTAAATGAGTATTTTCGGCATAATCTTGAGGGTAAGGGAGTGATTTAATCTGTACAGTGGTAGGAAAAAATGTTAAAAATCTGGAAAAGTTACAAAAAGATTGTTTTATTTCTAAAATATAAAGATTGCATGGACTGCGTTTTCAGCTTGTGAATGTATGAAGTATTCAGAAATCCAGCATGTTGCAAGTTGGAGTTTTTTGTTGATACTGTGAAATTTTAGGGTTCTGTGTCAAGTAGGCTTATGTTTCTAGAGTAAAGAGAGGTATGTAGGAAAGAGATTTAAAAAGTGTTTATTTTTAAAGAAAATAAGGAATAAATAATGATCCTTCAAGTTGATTAGTACATAAAATTGTCTATGTTTCTAAATAATACATTTTATTTTTGCCACATCTTGAAGTCAGAATCAATACTTATTATAATTTCATAAGTGGAACAAAAATAAGAGGTTTAGGTTTCCAGAGATAGATAGAAATGTGAATACGTTTCGAAAGAAAGGGATGATTTTTGTTTTATCTCTTCAAGGAAATTAAAAAAAGATTAATCAACTGTTTTTGGGGTTCACACTGCTGGAAATTTTACTAGAAGCTGAAGTTTCTCCCTGCACTACAGTAAGATAACTACATCTCTAAGAAGAACTGAATTTATGACACCACATTTCATACTTACACAGTTTCACTTTCAGCACTGTGACATGAGGACCCTCACCTCTCCCCTTGCCTTAGTCAGAGGTTTTGGCACTTAACTCCATCTGTGCATGCTAAGGGAAGAAAAGAAATTTACTCTGCTGAATGCTAGATGTTTAGTGCTGTTTTAATTCTCTTGTGTCACACGAGCTACAAGAATACAGGGGTGAATTGGAACTGCAATCCTTACCACATTTGCCAAAGTTTAGAAGAGTTTCTTTTCAGTAAAATTTATCAAATTTGCAATAATTGTAGTACTTTCATGAACTCTTCTCCAGTGCCCTTGCTGAGCTATTTCTTCATGCTGTTGTCACAAGTCCTTGCTTGTCAGTCGAATTGCCTACCGTAGTCTGGCATCACTATTTATAGTTGGAGGAATATCTGGTGCTTTGCATGAGGCATTACATTAGCACAAATTATTGCTATCTAGCGGTGACATTCACCTTGGATATGCCATATCATGATGTCATTATCTATCCAAAGTATATACAGTCTGTCAGATGAAGTCAGTTAACATTTGGTGATCCCAGCAAGATGGAAACCCTAATAAGAAGCCAAACTAATTTCCACTCAAAACTTAAACTAAAGCAAATCCAGTTAGTTTCCTGACATTTTGAAAAGCTTGATTAATTCTTCATCTTTTGCATATTTTAAATTGCACACAGAAACGCTAAAAGACATTTTTAGTAAGAAGTAAACTCATATTTTAAAAACATAGCTTATGAGTGTATAGGCAAATTAATGAAAGATGTATCAGAGTATGAACATATAATACAGTATTGATTCTGCATAAACTACTGCTGTGCATGCTTCTATTCCTAAGGACGTCTCCTGCTTCTTAGCTCATCTTTCACTAAATAGTGAAATACCCCACTGCCTTTGCCATTGTTTATAATATCTTTTTAACATGTTCGTAGCCACAGTGTAATTCCTCAAAGTACACAATAATCATCTCTCAGAATAAACTGAAGTAGTATGTTAGTTATTTTTATACATTACAGTATTATATGGTGAAGTAGTATTTATACTTGAGTTTATAAGGCCTGAGTTTGGATGGAGTGGCTTACTACTTTGTATATATAATGTTTCTTTTAATTATGACTTTAACTAGTTTTTTAGCTTACATTCATGTTAAAAAGTGGCTAAGATATTGTCAATATGGACCACTTTACATGTAATTTGGAGTCTTGGACTACTTCCTACTAATGATCACCTCTGTACTGTCTTGTGTAAACTAGTGAAGCTGATGGAGTTACGATTATGTTCTGCTGGCTTGTCACAGAAGAGTGAAGGATGACAAGAAGTCCATTTCATCTGCTCTCTTTTTTAGTAATAGCGCATTATTATTTGTCAGTTTCTTTCTGAGTCTGAATGAGATACTAGGAATTTCTGTCTTGCTTGCTATTCCTTCAGTTTTTGCTCAGCAAACCATCCCTTTACATTTTCAGATAAAACTGGGTTATCATTCTGTTTCTTGAACACCTTTTTATATATTTGTTCTGTTCCATTAACAAAAAGCAAATAAAAATAAGAATAAAATAAAATAAAA
This sequence comes from Numida meleagris, assembly GCF_002078875.1. Taxonomy (NCBI): domain Eukaryota; kingdom Metazoa; phylum Chordata; class Aves; order Galliformes; family Numididae; genus Numida; species Numida meleagris. The sequence goes on along the minus strand of NC_034410.1, from coordinate 68,954,125 downwards.
TAAAATAAAATAAAAAACAAAGATGCTAACTGATCAAATGGAAGAATAATTTCAAAATCCTACATTTACAATTCTATGAGGACTGATAAGACCAATGATCTTCAGTCCATGGCAGTTGTTTTTTGGCTGAACATAAAGCAGTTGGTACTTGTATTTCTATTATTTTCTTTTTTTTTTTAATTATTGTGCATGCTATATTGTTAATTTTCTCTGCAACGTGCTTGCATTTATCTTGCCTGATGTTTTTGTGAATGTAGTTCAGAAAAGTTTCTCTCTCTTCAGCTTTCTTATGATTTAAATGGATGAATCTGTCTGTCTAGAACAATCTGTAGATTTTTTTACAAACAGAAGGGCCATCATAAAAAAAATTGATAAGGAAATGTTAAACTTTTTAACATAATACTAATTCTCAAAAACAGCCTGTACTTCTGCATTTCCCTAGCCACTGCCAAATACTGGTCAAACCAACCTTTGAGATACGAAAAAGTGTAGACAACCTTTTATTTCCCATTATATTTTATTTTACTGCCTGTACTTTTAAATTGTTGGCAGAGTCAAAGGAAATATCTTAAAGTCATGCAAAAAAAAGGATAATGCATGGTACTTCTAGCTTTATGTGACACAAGGATAAATGCTATCTCTATACCAGTTACTATCACTAATTGGCCTCCTTTCTTGAGTGCATTAACGGAAAGAGTGAGAAGGATGGACCTGGAGACCAAATTGCCCTCTTGTGACTTGAGGTGATTCTTTCAACTAAGAGCTAAAATACAGTCCAATACTGTGAAGAATCTTATGATGTGGACCATACCTATTAAATGAAATGCATTTCCCACTACAGCTCTTAATTTGATATATTTTTGAACTATTACGTAATTATTCTAATTCATTTTACATAGATTAATTCTGATTTCCCGGACTGTACATTACTTACTGAATCTGAAACTCATTCACCATCTTTTTTTTTTTTTAATTCCACAAAGCAACATTATACTTTTCTGTGTTCTTGAATATAATACATTTCTTCCCACTGGTCAAGGAGCTCCAAACCTGTTCACCTCCTCCCAGTGATAAGCTTCAGGTTGTTTAGTTGCCAATTTTCTCCTGTTGTTTCATTTTACTATGGTAACTTTTTTCCTAGTTACATATATTCAAGTAATTCTCCATTGTTATATTCAGCACCAAAAAATTATTGTAACTTAACAACCCATCTCAAACAACAGATGAATCAAAAATTGATAATTTGGGATTTCAGAAAGAATGAAATCTTGAAATTCTATTTTTTCCAGAACTACAAGCTAGAGAAATGTGTGAAGCTTAATACAGTAATGAAACTGGATCTAGAAGATAAAATCAGTGCACAAAAGCTTTCAAACAAAAAGTATAAGAGGAAAGGGATGGAGAACCAGAATGCTCTGCGGTGTTACATGTTACCCCTGAATAGGAGATGAGAAGCCATTCTCTCTGGAACTCTTTGATAGAGGTCTGAGGTGTTTATATATGGATTCATCCTACCAGGCATTTCTATTCAGCTTCTATAGCTTCTAAATCCTGCCATTTTTTCTTACCATCCAGGTAACAGGAGTTTAATGACAATGCCTTAGAAAGCATTTTGATATCTTAGAGACGTACTTTAGCTATGATACTACTATGATATGTTTCCAGATATTCAGCTCTCATAGGAGGAAGTGGTTGAAGAATGAGAAAATTTCACTGCCTTTATTGAAGATTTTGGCATCAAATAAATTGTTGCCTTATCTGGAAATCCTGGTGAGGGCTAGTATTTCAAATAAAGTGAGGAAATGTCCTCACCTATGCACAATCTTTTAAGAAAAGTACTCTCTTTTTGGCTTTAAACCCACCTGTTTTCTCCAGTTTCACACTCACCTGTTATTCAAAGTTGTTAGTGAGAGCACTGGGACAGTGTGAGGCAGAGCTTTGAAATGAGAATGCTTCAGCTTGCTTTCAATTCAGCAGGGCAGTGAATTTCTGAGTGTTTTGTTTTGTTTTGGCTTCTTTTTCTAAATGTGTTGATAGAACACAAGAATAATTATCCTGAGCAAGATAATTATCTAACAGACAAAATAAAAGGAGTAAATAAAAAAGGAAAGACCAGGTCCCTGATGGCCTCACCAGCCTCATTTGTCCCTGACCTGGCCCCAGCATCCATACCATCCCTAGAGAGGCCGTAGCAGGCACATGGAAGGGCTCCAGTTTCCCACAGCTCTGCACTGCCCAGCTAGGCACATCCATAGACCTAGAGTTTGGCCTTGAGCTTGCTCCACAGGGGTGCCCAGGACTGGAGTTGCCATGTTATCCCTGATGCCCCATTCCTGGAGGGGCATTGGGGTGGGGCCTGTATGCCCAGCCCTGCCTGGCCCACCTGGGCATACCCCAAGCTCCCAGCCCCAGAGAGCTACAAGATATCACCATGCCCTGACACTGACAATGAATGAGAAGGATCTCTTTGTTCTCCTGAATTTGTTTTTCAGTCTTGCAATTTAGCACAGAAACTATTGTTGGCTTCCTGAATTACAAGTAACTCTGAGGAAAGTTTCCCTGTGGAAATCCTTCCATCATCTCTGAGGCTGGGCACTGCATCTGCTGCCAGTGATGGGTGACATTTCAGCTCCTGTCCTAGAGTCCCTCTCCCAGGCCCTGCTCCCTGAACCCCTACAGCAGCACACAGCAACACAGGATCCAGAAACCCTCCATGGCTTCTCTCTTCCCTCAGTCCTTCCACACTGCATCTATAGGACAGCAGTCCAGGTTCACTCAGTTTTTATCCCCTGAAGTTCAGCCATGTCCATTAGAAAACCCCAAGAGATCGTGCAGTACTGTTTGACAAAAGGGATATGATTTACTATCACATAAAATAATCTGCCCTGTCTAGAAATAGAAACCATTTTTATGCTCCTTTTCCCATGCTCCTAAACCACCAGCCCAATTTTTATGGCTCGGTAGATCTCAGCATTGAGAATCCCCCTAACTCCTTCCAAGTACCTGAATTCCAAACAGCCTGGGATTTGACAAAATCAGTGGTGAAATAACTGTTGCTGTAGATACATTGTATATGCTTGTGTGTCATTTCCTTCACTAGCTGGCCTGACTGACAAAAACATCAACATTCTCTCATGTAGCATTTACACCTGAAGGAATCTATATGGATTATAATATCCTCCTTTTTACTGCTATCTCTTTACTGAAACAGTGTTTTCTTATGCTATTTACTGTCATGTCATTCTTACTGAAAGCTGAAGACGCCTGCACCTCCCTCTTCCCCACTCCCTCTGTGCAGAGCACCTGTGAAGTAGCTACTTTTAAGTAAAATTAAGTAAATAAAAAAGTTAAGTAAAAAAATTAAGTAAAATTAAAAGCAGGAAAGTGATGCACATCAGGGAGAGGCTGAACTTCATTAATCCACAACCGGAGCAAATATGTGCACTTCTACATGTGTGATTTATTTTTCAGTTTTCTATCATCTCCTACATAGGCAGCACCAGCTTTCTGGCGAGCAGAAGGCTTAGACACTCAAATCTCTTCAGGTGGACAGCTTCTGCAGTTATTCATTATCTTTTCCATTTTTTGCTCTCTTTTTCCCTGTTATCTTTCAAAGAGGGAGATCCAGGTTCTTGACTGAGCAAGTATCTAAACATTTTTTAGTCCCAAATGCATTAAATCCCGCAGTTTGCTATTGAATTTTCTAAGTAGTGATCTTAGCTCAAAGACAGTGTATGTAATAACGCTACAAACAAGCCAAATCTGTTTTATGAATGGATGAAATTCAGAGACAAAAGCAAATGTTTGAGTAAGAAATGTTTATAATTGACTTGTAAATATAGCTTCATTTAAAAGTTTCCAGGAATAAAAATTCTAATTTATTTAAACTCCTGCTCCCCAGCTGTAAAGTAATGACAGTGAAAAAGCTGTTTTTGTGAGCAGGAGGAAAGTTGATTCTCACATCTCTAGCAGCATATGAAATTGGTGTCCCAAGAGAACATGAGTCAGTGCTGTCATAGGAGCTTTACTGTGTAATATCTTTATGCATATGAATAGAGGAATCTGTGATTCCTAAGATTCACCTATTCCAAAATTAAGTGTCACAAGACAGCCATTCTCGTAACATGGAAAATTGTTCAAAAACACTGGTCAAACAATAAAGAGATTAGACGTAGTTACATGAACAGTTTGAACATGCCAGGCTAAATCCGTTAGTAAATAACGTCATACGTCATCATGAAATTAATGCCTCATATTTATTTCCATGGAAATTACAACAGATACAAAGAATGCAATAAAAATATTTGATAGAGCAAATTCTCATGTACAAACTGCTGTTTTTCAACATCACTACCACCATTAGCTATGCATTTTTGCTGGTCAGGAACAAGAGCCTACATGCCTCCCTTGTAAAAATCTGTTCACAGCAGAGATGACCCACTGTCACTGTTGCTACTGCTGAAATGCACCACTTACCACCTCACCGTGCTCACATCCCCTGTTTGGTATCCATAAACAGTCAGCAAGCATCAATGAATGTCAGTGGGTACCATTTTTCCACATGGAAAAATTCAACTCTACTAACTCCTTTGCTTCATATTCACTTGCATGTTAGACATCATTTTTGTCAAACTACTCCTCTGCTGCCATCTGTTGCATGGCAACAAAATGTAACAGAATATTGCCAGGATGGTTCAACCTCTACTGCCATGCCATCAACAATTGCCTCTGAATTCTTGGTCCAATGGAAGCATTACTTTTGGAGCAGTCCAAATAATTGTCGAAGTACAAAGTAACACACAAAGTATTTGATAGCAGTCAAGATGGCTGTAAATTCTTTAATCAGTACAGGACAGGATAGGACAACAGAGAACAGAGTCAGAACATCCTGTTTCAATGATGAGTTCAGTGGGTAGATCTACCTGCTATTTTCCCTACTTAGGTTTGGGCTCGTGCTTCCTGGCACCTGCTTGTGGAACATAATATTCCTAAATAAATTAGGTTATTTTGTTAGTTACATGTTTTCCAAATGTTCATATGCATTTGTGATTAATCCAAATTATTACTTTTTCTCTTCTAAAAAAGAGAAAATACATAAATGATATTTGAAGCCATTATCTGAATTGCTTTTCCATTACTGCTGCTCAAGCAGATGTACTAGAAACTTAAAATTATACTGAAAAGATGAGCCTGCGCTATCAGTACATAAAGCTGGGGAAGGATGGGAAAGGTAATCAGAAAAAAAACATGCACAAAATTGAAGTGAAAATCTGATACTGTCAAAAGATCATTATATTTGATATGGATCATTTGATGAGATAGAGACCAAATTCACCCCTGGTATAAAAAGATGGAATGCCCAGAGACCGGAAAAGTAACAGCAGAATCTTTTATTTCTTTCTAATTTTGAAGCAAGAAATAGGATGTGCAGTGCAGCCACAGCTCTCTATAAAAGGTATGAAAAACAATATTTTTGTCTCTGAAAGAAGTTCAAGGAGACATACAACTCACTGAAGATACTGTATGTTTTATTTACATTTCTCACAATATCCAATCATAACTTGTTTCAGTTTAACTGTATAGAATATTTTTCTGCCTGCTGCTATTTCCATTTTGATCTGTCTCACAATGCTGTATTCGTAAAGTCTCAGGCTTCCACATTTTGTTTCCCCTCTGTCCATTAGAGATGCCTTGTAAAGAAATGCATAACTCATAAAACCTCCAACAATGCATTGAAAAGAATGCCTGTTCACTAACACAAGAAGGGAAAAAGAGTTTCCAGCTGTCAAAAGCACAAAACATGAAAAATGCAATAAAGTAATATTGGCAAGTTCTTGTTCTCCTCGACCCCTTTTCTTTACCACTTACTGCTCCTCTCTGTAGTTCAGGTGCACAAGGAATGCAAGTTGGATACAGGCAGCCACCTGATGGAGCGGTGGTTTCAGCCCACATACCTCTCAATCAGCAAACTTTGCAGTGGAAGAATTGTGAAGCTCCTGCACTGTAGTCACAGACAGAGAAATTACAGAGCAAAAAGGCAAAGTAGATTTCCCCCCATCCCACAACCCATGCCAATAGGGATTATTCACTGTTTTCTATTTCTTAGTGATATAGTGATTAATGTAAGTTTTCTAAAAAATAGAGTGTTAGTAGAGTACCCTTTTCAAGAACAGAAATATACCTATCCATCTAAGTTTTAGTTCAACTAATGTCTAGGCACTTCAGTTTTTAGTACTCAGTTGTCAGTTCCTGTGGTACCACAGTTCATAGAATTTTCTCTACACATTGTTTCTGAATTAAAACAAATTCAAAAGGGAATGTTTTAAATACAATATTGTCTGTCCATTCTAGCAGGTCCTAGAGGAATTGTTTTCTTTTAAGCGAATTTAATCTGTAAACCTCCAGAGGTCACTACATTTATTGGGATTCTTTTAAGATTGATTTCAGAGAAGAAAAAGTAATCTCAAACCTCAATAAAATAATAGACTACATAACTGTACAATGTTTTGTTTGTACTGGAAGGAGAATGCTATATATAAGACACAGAGCATAGTGAATCTGTTAACTACGTACAGTATTCTGTACAGATGAACTTATTTTGTGAATAGTGAGTACAAGTATTGCTATTTAAACCCTAGAATCAACAAGAAAACCTGTTTCTCTGTTCTTGCAAGTTGACACACACAAAAAAAAGCTTTTCCTTGAATTATTCAGTGAGGACTTCTCTAGACAAGTATTTGCTACATACAAAACCATGAGAATTATGTACACCTTTCAAATAACTTTGCCAGCCATAATCTATAGGGTTAATGTTTTCTGTTTGTGTGTTTTGTTTTTTCCATATATTCTACTTAAAATCTGATGTTCTATGCTAGATGTAAGATTCAGCATGGAAAGGTTTTTAGGTTATGTCTGGTAGCTATTATCTGACAGTCTAAGGCCTATTACAATTAATTTCTTCAAGATTTCTTAGCTCAAAATACAATTACCCATCAAATAATTCTCTTCTTAGATGGTTAAAAATATAACTATTATAGATCAAAATTATTTAAGGAGTATCTGCATGGATCAGTACAGGTTATGGGATGACCTGCTGGAGAGGAGCACTGTGGAGACCTGGATGTTCTGATGGACGACAGGTTGGCCATGAGCCAGCAGTGTGCCCTTGTGCCCAATGAGGCCAATGGTATCCTGGGGTGAATTAAAAGGAGTATGGCCAGCAGGTCAGTGGGAGTTATTCACCCCATCTACTCTGCCTTGGTGAGGCCACATTTGGAATACTGTTCACAGTTCTGGGCTCTCCAGTTCAGAAAAAAACAGGGATCTCCTTGAAGGAGTCCAGAGGAGGGCCTGGAGCATCTTCCATATGAGGAAAGGCTGAATAACCTGTGTCTGTTCAGCCTGGGGAAAAAGCTGAGAGAGGATCTGATAAATGTTTATAAATATCAAAAGGGAGGTGGGAGGCAAATGGATGAGGCCAGGCTCTTCTCAGTGGTGTGTAGCAATAGGACAAGGAGTAGTGGCCTAAAACTTCAACATAGGAAGTTCCATACTAACATGCAGATGAACTTCTTTACGGTAAGGGTGATAGAGCACTGGAACAGGTTGCCCAGAGAGTTTGTGGAGTCTCCTTCTACGGAGATATTCAAGATCTTTCTGGATGCCTACCTGTGTGACCTAATGTAGGGAATCTGCTTTAGCAGGAGGGTTGGACTCGGTGATCTCTTGAGGTCCCTTCCAATCCTTGCAATTCTGTGATTCTGTGGTTCTGTGATCTGCCAGTATTTCTTTTTCATAAAGTATCATCCTATCGGTTAGTGTTCATCCCCCTCCTATTGCTTCACTGTTCTCTCGGTTCTTCAGAATGAATTCAGGCCAAATTCCTACAATGTCACTTTGTTTTTTCAGCAGTGAGATCAACGCGTATCTAAAGGCATTCATGGAACAGTTCAGAAGACCTCAATGAAGCCATGAAACAGAACTCACCCTAAAGCAAATAAACAGGAAGCAACAACAAGGACTTAAATAGAATTTAAGTTACCTGATCATAGTATTTTGTTCTCATAATGTTTTTTGCTAGTTTTGCTAGCAAAGTTAACTTTTCTTATCTCATCTGAACTGACTGAACCACAGCAGCACTGATACTACAAGAAGTAATTCTTTTGATAGATGCAATCTTTTGGTTCCATTTCCAGTTGTCATTAAAGAATAGGAATCAATTCTCAGTTCAAACACCTATAAATACATAGATTTTATATTTTATTGATCTTAGCATACAATAGTTTGCTCATGTAATTTTACAGAAAATATGACCTGCACTTTTTGTTAATATCTCATGATATATTTGCTTTAATTTTATTTAAGTATAGCCATTTAAAATACAGGTATATACACCCAAGAAATTCACTGACATTCCCTCGATTACCATTCCTGTGCTACATCAGGTTGACTTAACCAGAAAGATGATCAACTTTAAGTCACAGAGAGATTTAGATGTTTTGAGTCTCACTGAAATAAGATAAGCTACATCTGCCTCTTTGTCCTCATCTGCAGAGCTAATCACTTCATCACAGAAGTCAGTCAGAGCACTCAGGCATGATTTACCTATACTAAATCTGTGCTACCTGCTTCCAATATCCCTGTCCCTCCAGTCTCTGGAAAGGGCTTCTGTAATTTTGAGGGCTGTGGTGAAGCTGGCTGGCCTGATATCCATCATATACACCTCCTTGTTATGTTTGGAGATGAACCTAACATCTGCTTTATTTTAGGCAGCAGAGACCTTATACCTCAGTCACCACATCACAAAGATGATAAAATGGAATTGTGAAGAACCCAGAAGAGGACATCAACTAGTTCTCTGTGCATTCTCAAATGCATCCATGTGTACGTGTCCAGTTAGCTTTACTGCTCCTTAACTTTATCTTTCTCTACTACTGGATACAGATTTGGGAGACCTGCGAGCTGACTTCACATGTGAAAAACAGAACAAAACATACAATGTGTATCTTGGTCTTGGTCTTTTCTATGCACTCCCCCCCCCCCCCCCCCCCCCCCCCCCCCCCCCCCACACACACACACACTCACATACACAAGGTCTGCCTACCTATTTAACAGAAGAATAAACCTTTTTTTTTCCTTATTTGTCTTCTGTTACCAGAACATTCATGGAAAACAATCTTGCTGTCCTTCCTATCCTAATTCCATCCTCGTGTGCCTTCGATAACTGTTTGCTTATTCCTCCCTGGAAGCTACTTCCCAACATTACTTTCTGTACATGACTTTTTTGGCATTTTTTTTGATGCCAGCCAAAATTCCTTTGTCATTTTAAGTTAGATGAATTTATGTATCTACTAGTCTAATAAATGCTGATAAAATCTGAAACATTTAATTTTTCCATAGCTATAATTTTAACGAAATCAGCTTCTGAAATCTTTGTCTTGAATTAGTTTTTTTGCTGTAGAAGTTTGTTTTCTGCATTATAGTGTGTTTCACCAATTAAGTGCAAAATCTGAGCATGTTGCATGGTAAGCTTCTTTTCTGAGAGGGTAAATTTACCTTAGGTTGCATTTTACAGAAAAGAAACTTCACTCTGAATCTACCAGGATACCTGTGTAGGAGGTGTGGGGAAGCTTGAAAATGTTTCCATAGATACAAAGAAGAACCATAGAAGCAGCGTTCAGCCAGGCCATGTAAGTGTTGATTTTTTTTTCTTAATTAGCCATGGGCTGTAGGATTCTACCAAAATAGCTTTTGTACCGTCTGTTTTTTTTTTTTTTTTTGTCACAATATCCTCATTGGTGGAAATTGGCACTGACAACAGTGAAGCTACATAAGCATATGCACTTTCGTGATGCTTCTAGATAATTCTGTAAGGTAAGAGAATGTATCTACCTAAGCTCATATCCAGCTGCTTTGCCAAGCTTTACTTAGGTATCTGCTGTGTATTTTAGATATGTTTTGGCATTATGAATCACCATGTTTAATAAAATTTATATTTAATAAAAAGTCACTTGGAGCAAAGAAAATGAGAATAAATGTGAAGTTAAGATACCTTATTTTTATGGAAGAACTCTATTTTTTCCTGCATTTTCTCCATGCTATGTTCTTGCTGCCAACAGTTTCTCCCAGCTCCCTTTTCTTACCTCTTTCATTTTCATGTTTACTATTTATCCTCCATCTCTGTGCTACTTTCACAAACTCCTGCTATTCTTTCTTTATCCTCCTGTAATTTATAAATAGACTGCAGACTATTCACTTTACCTCTAGTATGTCCCTACAAAGACCATAGGGACCTCTCTGAAATGAAATACTAAGACTTGATATTAAAGTTCAGAATTGTTATTGTTATCGAATAACTGCACTTCAGAGAGAGGCAAAAGTCACTGGTTTATTTTCTAAGCTCTTTTCCCAGCATTCGTTGAACTCAAGATAAAATGGATGAATTACATGAGGAAAGTTTCCTTTTACTCTTAGAACTGTATGATTAGCTGACCCGTGTGTCATGGTCATGAAGGCCTCGAGGGCTCTATCTATTCCTGCCAGACCCACACCAGCCCCAGCAAGGGCAGCAGAATCAGGCTCCAGCCCTCTACGACCCTGACCTGATGGACCTTGGCTCCTGTTGTATTAGGCAAATAACGGAGCGTTCAGGATGCAACGTGGAAGGCCCTTCCCCATGGTGCTTGCTATTGGTTGACGTACTTACTTGAACCTGTGTTGTAAGAAGGAGAGGCTGTACTTCTTTGTTTTGATAACAAGGTGTATGACCACTCCGTATATGGGTTTTCGGAAGTGGGTGGAAAGAGCGCGATATTCAATATGATTGGCCAGTAGCTTGCAAGAGCTTCTGGAACAGTCTAGTAAAAGATAAGAAATACTATATTGTTCTGTAGCTTTTAACAATAAACGCCATTTTGCTGCTCATCATATTGATGCGTATGTGCAGTTATTGGCCAGGACCGGGTTTTGGTTCTCTGCGTGCAAGGGTAATACGAGAGGGGCTGCCAGAGTTTGGTAACAGGCTCCTGCCCAGCCAGTCCCACCTGTGGGTCCATGGCTCAGCCTCGGCCTATCATCTTACCCATAGAGGCAACTGGGATTGGGGTTGGGTACTGGGTCTGCCCCAGTGCTCCTGGTGCACAGCTATGATAGGGTGCTGGGATGGTCCCTACCTGCCCACTCAGAGACACTTCACACTCTTCGCCTCAGGGATTTCCTTGCCCCTGTGGTGCCGTGAGGGAACTATTAGCTGAACATGAGGAAAGAAAGAACAGTTATTTCCATTCTGCAGGTAAGAGACTGAGTGATGTCCATTTTAAAGTTTCTCTAGATATTTACCAAGTTCCCACGAAAATTTCTGAGAATCATCAAATTTTCCTTAAAAGTAGGTTCTGTAGTGGGTTTTATGTATGTGTGTTTTTCCCTGTTATTTCTAACGTTGCAGGCTTTTTCATGACAAAGATATTTTTCATGATTTCCTGTTTGAGGGGGAAGAGCATTTGCAGTGCTCTTGAACGGAGCAGGCTGTACTCAGCCACTGGCATGTTGGTGTAAAGAAGAGTATTTTCTTCCCACCCATGACTTTAGCACTGTCTATTCCTGTCATGGCACATTTTGCTCCTGTGAAGTGCATGGGAATACATGAAATTCTTAAACTGTTAACAGATCAAAGCCATCATTTCTTTAAATATGGTTTTCTCAGTAATAATCATAACCTAATGACTCATGACTATCCAAATATAAATAGCGTCATAGCTAAAGGCAAAGTGTCCAGAAAGGGTACAAGGTGCTGATAATAGATCTATTCTACACAAAAGTTTGAAAGAGAATGGGAGGGAACTGGAAATCACTACAAGTAGTGTTCACCAAATTAATGAACTCTTGCTACCACAAAATTAATTTTTTTCCTCTCTTTTTGTGGTTTCTGTTGGCAGTTTCCTACTGCTCCTTGTAGCTAGTTCTTATCATATAAATGCCACTTCTTTTCTACATCAGTTATTTCAGTGAAGTTGTTGCATGGAGTTATTTCAGCCTCCTTCTTTCTATGTAGTTATCTGTGGGTAGAAACTGTATACATTTAGTATCTTCTGAATGGAGCTTCAACATCTCACTTTTAGATTGGAAGACAATGACAAAAAATACCTCTGTTGTGTATTTCAAACTATTTTATCTAACATCTGTGGTCATGTAAATACTTCCAGGTGAAATGGTGAGGTAAAATGTCAATGGTTTCAAATAATGGTAGGGTAGATTAGTCCTTACCAAGGAAAGTAAGGACTCTTTAGTCCTTACTAAGGAAAATGTTCACCCATTCAGTGTTAACTTCATAACATCTTGGATTTAACCTTCTCACCTCAGCTGCAAATAATGGGCTTGAAGAAAAAAGTACTATCTAATTGAATCTTTAGTTTTGAGAAACGGATGTTAATAACAAAGTTCATAACCTGGGGCTGGAAAATGACTGGTTAACAGTTCATGTGTGTAAGGAGGCCACTACTGTGAAGTTTTTCATTCCTGAGTATGAAGTAAATGAACAGGAGCAGTAAAGCACAGCAAGATCATGGGCCAGTGATCAGAATGTTGATTACATCAGAAATGATGGGTATATTCAGTAATATTTGCTGCCAAATGTCTTCAGTACCTAGAAAAAAAGATAAAGCATAAACATGGAACAATACGCATTGTTTATTTTGCAAAGAACATACAGTAATAAGCATAATATGCACGTGTCAGCGATTATCTGCCGTATAGTTTTACCTCAGGAACTCTGTGCCCTGGTTCTGTCAAGTCAGACAATACTACAAATATGTAATGTCTAAAGAAAGAAAAAAAAAAAGGATTAGAAGTGCAAAAAACATGAATAGTGATATTTATATTGATAAACCTTGTTCGTGATTGGCTTCCATAGTAAAAGAGTTGGGCTGAAATATTTATAGCAAAGGAAATATTTTAATCAGATCAGTAATAAGGAATTTTCACAGCAAGGAAAGGGTGGATATTTAAATGCTTTGTATACATTTAAGACTCTCTTTTTCATGTTGAGAATGTGTTTCCAGAGCTGCAACTTGGCAAAGTTTCCTCCAGAAGTTTTCTCTTGCCCTTGTAGAAAGCTGTGTACACTGTTTCCCTTACCAAACTAAAATATGGCAGCTTGTTCAATCACCGGTATCTGTCTATCTTCTTCAGGTCATATTTCATGATGCTTAAATATTGATATGTAATGTGATTTAATATGAAAAAACTGCCTTTGAACTTTTCAAGTTACTCTGTACACATGCACAATAAGAGGCACTTGGTAACCTAAGAACTTCCCTGTCTTAGGCTTTTATTCAATACCTGTTTAAGCCTGTAAATAACAGTACTGATTTTACTTTGTCAAGCTCTATCTAAAATTAGTCATATGGATAGCATTTTACTCTTTGTAAGGACCTCTGCTCTTTTCTAAGAGCATACCTCAGGCTTCATCCAACACTACTATACTTTGGCACCATTTTTTGTCCTGTGAACATAACTTAGGACATACCAGTGGGTACATTTTTAGCTTCTCAGTGCAGAAGAGGACAATGCAGTAATTTTCTTTGTCACTAAGTGACAATAGTATCCTTATGGGCATTTAGTCCAGAAACCCTAATGTGTGTTCTAGTCCAAGATAATTTATTCCTGTGTGTGTAACTTGGAAGTGTAAAGAACAGTGAACTACATAATTAATAGAGGAAAAAGAAGCTATTTTTCTTTTATCTGTCTGGGAATCCTAATCTTTTTCATCCTGGAGGGTTCAAAACTAAGTGAGAAGCTCAAAAACAGTCAAAGGGAAACTGAAGATCCTACACCAGCATTGGTGTAGGCAGACTGCATAGATTCCTGTCTTAAAGAAGTAAAATTCTTCATGTGACTTAAGTTTTATTTTTCCACCATCTAAAGTATAGGCAAAATACGTATGTGAATTATTTTAGTCCTCTAAGTAAGAATGGCTGCCTTGTTTATGAAAACTGCATACTTAATCTTGCAGTTCTGATAGCTTCACAAAAGGCTAAGACTAATCTCGCTTGCTTTGTGAAAGAAATTTTAAAGATGTTTTTACAGCTTCCTAATTAGTAGGTTTCTAGATAGAATGTTTCATTCTCTGTCATAACATAATTTATGGGAATTATTGCCCTCACTAACTCAAGTTCTTTTTAAAATTTGTACAGTGATATTAGGAAAGAAAAGCATCCAGCTTCTATCTGAATATAATTTATTAGGTATTTCCTGAGCTTCTACTGTTCTGGGTTGTTATTAAAGCACTTCATGAAAAAGGAAAATGAAAACTTACTAAATTGGTGAAAAACAATGCATAAAAATTTGCATTTTTTTTCCCAGCTAAAAAGACATTGTTACACATTTCCTTCTTTGGAGGTCAGTGCATGAGACTTTGATCAAACCAAGATTAGTTCTTGTTTAATTATATGTAACCAAGTATAGTGGAGATCAATTTGTTCATGTTAACAGGAGTGGACATTTTATAGACAAGTAAATTTCATGGAGGGTTGGATATATTTTCAGACTGAAAATTCCAGTCATCCATGAAATTAAAGAGAAAAGGATTCCCTATAAAGAGAAGTTTTGCAATTACAGATTCTGTCCACCTTCTTGAATATATTTTCCTATACAAGATTTTTATTACTTTTAATAAACCTCTCACTATTGTATTTTTTTTTATATGACCATTATAATTGAAGGTGTGGTAAGAAGCTTGTTTAAATAATTCTTATAAAAAGAGTCTATGTAAATTTTGTGCTGGAATGAATTTTGCAGTACATTTCAGGAGTCAACCATCACACATGAGTTTAACTGTGCAAAGTCAGCCAAAAGTATAATAGGAGTTGCATGGACCAAAAAAAATCTATTCAGTGTTTTGAAAAAAAAAATGTTTTTTTGCAAGGTCTGTTGGCTTATGTCATACTGCTATTTTTGAACATCTTCAAATGTATGAAGATCTTCTGAATGTTTTATTTAAAGAAATGAGAGACTGGTTCTGTAAAAATTTCCAAAAAACAGTGTTTAAAGTTAGTCACAGAGGTCTGTAGTTTAGTCATCCATAAACCTCATCATATTTTTGGAGATGTTTTTAGTTGCCAGAATGTCTTCTGATTTCTGTAGCAAGTGCAGCTGATCATCAGACTACTTTAATACAACAGTTGCACATCAAATGATCTCCTTGTAAACCAGTTTACCACAGATTAAGTTACAAACCTTGTTTTTTCATTGCTAGACTGGCAGAATGAATATTATTAAGACTCTGCTCTTTGAGTACCATCAAGTTATCAACAACACACAATAAAGGCAAGGGGGCATCTTTGTGTGATTTTTTTTTCTAACTTGTGATATAGGGCTGGAGAGCCTGCCATACAAGGAAAAACTGAAGGAATTAGATCATGCCACCCTCGAGCACAAAAGACTTGGGGCTACCTCACCACAGTATACTAGTACTTAAATGATGGAGGCTCTCTCTCTTCACAGGGAGAAGTGAGTTTGTATTGTATGGTTTTGGTATTCTCAAAAGCCTTTGTGTTTTCCTGCAACAGCCTTCTCAGAGACTTTCCATTTCTCATGTGGTGGATTGAGCACAATTAAAAGATCCTCCCCAATTACCGTAGGAGTTAGAATTGCCTACTTCTGCTTTACTCATGAACAGAACAGCCTGGCTGTCACTGAAGCACAGTACTGTAAAGTATATACATATATTAACCTATGTTTTGTGACTATTTGCGCTTGAATGAAAAAATTAAATATTCAGTGCTGTATCCAGCATTGCTCTACATTATCATTAACTGCCACTGTAGAAGAGATGTTTCCAGAATGTTCTATTTGGAAGGTGGGAGGTGTTGCTATTTTCTCTTGCACATAACACATACAGAGTTCTACTAGCTAGGATTTTTTTGTATTTCAGGCCATGTAGAAACCCTTCCCTAATGAGTCAGTTGTTCTACTGTGTGTACGTAGGTAGTTTGCTATTCAGGGATGCCTATGGCTACTCTGTAAAATACAAGATAAGAAAAATGAAGCCATGGGGACTTTCAATTCCATATTTGTGAAATATTTTACAAATATATTGCTACATTTCAGAAACAATAACATTACAATCATTGATAAATACTGATAACTTTAAGGATACAAAGAAATCAGCATTCTGAAATCATCTCAAATGAATTGAACTTTTTGTACAAGATGAGATGAAAGTATAGCATATGAAAAAGACAACAATGATGGTACTAAAAGATAAAGATGTTTCTCAGAATTCCATGTGAAACTTTGTGATGCAGTATTATTATTTTATAAGCTGCTGTCAAGCTCCACAAGACACTGAGATGGCTTACTGATTATCATAGAAGATTGTCCTCTGTCTACATCTTTATATTTTCAGGGAGGGCTTTCATGCTTTCATATCAAATTACTGGTCACCTCATCTCAAACTTCTGATGAATTCTGATCATCTTTCTTACTGCAGTGAAGAACTAACAGAATGAAAAACACTACGAGAAATGTGCCTGTCTGTGGATGGTAGTTTCATTATCGAAAACTTACTGTTTCACTATTCTTAGGCATCTTTTAGAAAGCATTACATATATTTGTTGGGAAAAAGTCCCTCAAGATGAAAACCTATTAGTATGTGAAGCATGATTTGCAATTACTTAGCTGTTTGTGTTTAAGTACTATTTATATGCATGAGTACTTGACATAAAATAATAAGTTTTCTACAAAAGCTACAGAAGTTTAATAACTTGAAACAGTTCCAAAGCATGCCTAAATGTGGTGTTCTTTTTGCAACTTGTTAGTTCTGTAAGTATTTCCAGTTTTCTGTCTTTTTCAAAGTTGTCTTATTTGGACATGATCAATAATTTAATGCCACATATTTAAAGATTCAAAGATATTTGGATACTTTGAGAGTGCCGTTAACTGACTGTATGAACTTTCAGACACATAAAAGCCTTGATGAAAAAAGACTAATACTTTTCTATGTAACATGTTTAAGGCAAAATTATGTGACATATTATGAGAATAATAGATAAAATACCAGTGATTCAGATAGATCCTCACCTGATGGTAAAACCCTAATGAATTTGGCAATGCTACACTGAAATAAATGAAAGCATACTGATTTACATTAATTGAGAAGCTGGCAAAAAAAATCACTTTATATATTTTCAGTACTGTCTTACCTAGTTTTTTCGTTTGTTTGTTTCCATTCTTGTACTTCCTCCATGCTGCAATCAATTTTATCATAAATTTTAATGGATTAATTGGGGCACATAGAGGCCAAAATATTTCAAATGTTAAAATCAGAAACTGAGTCTAATATTTTAAATAGATTTAGATATTAAATGCTAAAGTGAATTTCTGCAAATACTCTATTTTATTTTTCATAAGAGTTCTTAAATGAGAGCCAGAAGTCATGAAACATGGAAGGTTTCATTTTTTAGTCAGAGTTATTAAATAATAAAAAAAAATCTGAAAATAAATGTAGCAGTATTTCTCAGCTTGCTTGATTGACATTAGTACACAATAGAACATAAATTGTTTTTTTCTTAAAACATCTTAGCTACAGTGGTAACTCCATGCCAGCAAATCACATAAGCTCTTGATAGGTAAGCTCCAGGAAAAACCCCAAGACCATCACGTAAACCCAGTGCTATATATGTGCATAAGAGTGCTGAAGTTGGAGAGCAGCTTGTCAGGTAAAACATATTTGTGTCTTCTTATTAGACTTGCTGACACTGAAAACTGGAGGAGGGAAATAAAATTAAAAAAAAAAAAAAAACACAGAGCCAGAACTTTGACTAGGATAAATCAAGCTCAACAAGGCAGTGTACTCTGTTCAAAGATCTGACCTCAAGATTTTCAACTAACTTGTGTGTGCTGGTCAGCCTATAACAACATCTTTTATATAAATATAGTAGCTGTGTTCATAGGAAATCAATAATTCAGGTCAGAAATAGGAAACAAGACTCAAGGATCCTGATTGTGTATCAGAAGAGGCCATTGGCTTTTGCTTTTCAAGGTCTACATAATGCTCCTAGATTGACCATCCTTGAGAGATGAGCAATGTCATTTTCTTGTTCTCTGATAGTCTTAGAGTATCCAAAAGCTAGGCTGGCCCCCGCTGGTTAAAAAGACAACTGAGGTTTGAGTTTAATTAAGCAATTAAACTCTATTGCTTTGTAGTATTTGAAGCTATGAACAGCTGCTGAAACTGATTAAAACTGAGGCGAAGCCTGAGGTATTTGATCAGCCCAAAAAGGCATGGAATCATGACTTTACCACTTCATTCTATGAAGTGATAAAGATTATTCTTGTCATTATATAAGAAGCTATAATATAAAAATAATATGAGGGCTTTCTTCCACTCTGCGATATGGAGGAGTGGCCCTAAATCTGCTTTCCTGGTCTGCCAGAGAGATGCTAGTCCACAGATGTCTTCATTTACGAGTTTCGCAAATTAAATGGAACATAGTCATATTTCTTCTTCACAGTCAAATTCAGGTCACATCAAGATGAAAAATGTGTTGCATAAATTATAATACAAACCCTATTTTGTTCAAAATATTGGACTATTCAGAAGATAGTCTTGGGTAATATTAAAACTGGCAAGTAGCGTTGGTTCTTTGAAAATATTAACATATTAAAAGAGGAGCATATGAAGTAATGCACTTACCAGACATTGCACTGATTTTTGGGGAAAAAAGCCACTGAAAAAAATGTCTTGTCACTTGCATTGTTGTAGCTCTTCTCTAAACATGATACCCATTACAGACAATTAAAAAATACAGCCTCACAACATCCCTTCAAAGTGTACGTGTATTATTATTCTATTATATCAGAGTTTCTAAAACCGGCATGCAAAGCATAACTGATTTGTCTGGGTTTGTTGAAGTGTGCCACAGGTCTGAGAACAGATGTGTACGTGCTTTTAGTTGGAGTGCTGTATTATAAATACTGAACAATGCATAATTTCTGATTTAATCTGTGAAATTCTGTCTCAGCGTAAAAATCACCAATTTGCATAAACAACTATTTTTTTACATGAAGATGTGCATTTTACAAAATTATTTGTGCCTATGTTGAAGTCACAATGTAGATATCTATTTTAGTTAGAAGGTTTTTTTCAGAGGCAATTTTCATGAGCAGATGGAAGGAGCAGGATATACAGTCAACAGCTCCAGTGCATATTCATGGTATCAAGCATTACTTTATTTCTCTTGGCTGTGACTGGATGCATTTTTTCCTCTCAAAGAGGAAAAGGACCTTTAAATTGTCTTTCTTTGCCAAACTGAACAAATTAGTGAAATAGCTGAGTAGTCCTTGGCTTGTATACTTCAAACTTTGAGTTAGTTTTTGTACCATTATCTTTCTCATCTTCTAACAAGTTAAATTCACTTGCAAGCTTACTCATATACTCTACAGACAGAACTTAACGTGTTCCCAATCAAGACAGTACTTTTTTTTTTTTGATCAATTTAATATAATTAAATACTAATGTGCAGGTTCTTTCATATTACTGCCTTCGATTTTTTGCAGTTCTTTGATGTCTTAAGAAACGCTGAACCCAGAAATCAGAAACATTTCCAATATATTGTTGATGATTTTGTTGCATGCCTAGCAAGATGTCATATGCTTTTTAATGATACCTAGAAACATTTTGAATTCTTATGCTCACCTTATCATAGAAGGGCAAGTGTCTCTTTTTCATCTGCAATTTGCTGTAGATGTTAATTAGTAAAACTTCTAAGCTCTGTTAGTCTAAATTGACTGAAATCTTTGCTCCATTTATGGTACCATAAGACCGATAGTGTTTTTTATCCTTGCTCTGCTGATTGAATTCAATTAACATGCACCCTGTTTGATGCAATAAATAGCTTCCTTTTTTTTTGTTTTCTTTTCTTTTGTTTTGTTTTAACAGCTCTTAAATTTGGTTCAGAATTCTGTAGGTAGAGTTGCTGCCCCTTAGAGTTTCAGGTGTCTGAGAGCTAATCAGGAAAAAAAAGAAAAGCTAAAAAACCGCTGTGCCTTGCTAAGTTTTTCTCATAGGGGAATGACATCAGGAAAAAGAAGAAACAACAAATAGAACATCACTTGAGGAATTGTTGAAAAAGAACTAGAAGCCCAGAAGACAATAATAGTTATACAAAAAGAGTTCTCCCTTGTACTTGTTACTCTCCCCACATCACCTGGACAAGGAAATGATAAAGAAGGGTAATGTTGGAGTGTTAAGATGATGAAGAATTTTTTTAAAAGAGGTAGATGTCCCCTGGTCCCACACATCCCATACTTAGTGTCCAGTAAATGTAATTCATTGAGCGATTATCAGAACTACTTAAAGAAGTTGAAAGCTTAGCCATCTTTAACTGCAACAGTGTTGAGGCACCTGAATGTTGATGGCATCTTTGAAAGTGCCTGCTCTTATAAAAAAAGGATGCAGGTAAGTTTCAACTTTTGATTTTGTTTGTTGTTTTGTTTGTTTGTCTTATTTTCCCCATAACAAAAGGGGTAAGACAGTAGAGAAGATTTACATAAAATCATAACTTGGAGTTGCAGCCCAGTCATAGACAAATAAACAGGGAGAAAACAAAATAAAAAAGAAGTAAGCAAGCCTGATCTTTGTATAAGCTCTTGTACATCCTCACGTGTTTGTATGTGTATGGACCTGTGTACATGTACACATGTATAATTAGAGTATATTACTTTTTGTATAGGATCAGTGATAAAGATACATAGTATCTTTTTCTCCCAGAAGCAAGTGATAATAGAGAATACATTTTCCATGCTATTCTTACAACGTGGATAGCTGGGGAATGTATATGCAGCCATCAGTTGTGAATATAGGTGATAAACACCAAATATGCTCTTTTACATTCTGTTTCAGTACCATATGGACAGCAGTGGTATTTATATCCATTAATATAATGATAATAACATCCAAACCAATTCTAAATAAGCTTAAAGACGTCATATTTAGTTTTAATTTTTGAAGCAGAAGTATTGATATGTTTCATAATCCGTGAAAGCGTATTTCAGAATGGTTTTGCTCACTGCCTCATTACAGTAACTTGAAAGGGAGTCCTTTCAAATGTGTTTTTCATCTTCTCGTAATCACACAGAGACAGCTAGTGAGTGCTATGATTTAGTTAGAAAAAAAAAAAAACAAAAACAGAACATGCAACTTTGAAGAATTATTCTAACATTTCATAATCTTTCAAGCCTACTGGAGAATTTATGTATTGATACATTTTATTTTTCAGTATATGTCTGCAGCTCATCTGTAGCACCTTAGTGGAATATTTAAAGAACACTTACATCCCAGATTTATTACAATACTTTTGAAAAATTCCATTTTTTTACATTACATTGGAAATCTAACCTAATACAATATATGATGTAATATTAAAAAATAATAATTCAAAAATCAATTAAATTCCTTTGTTTTTCAGACTTTCTGTACTCATCTGTTATTACTGTCAGCTATAACGTTGAAATGAAACTAAAGAGTACTAATAGTGCTGTTCAACAGTGCCATGTAGAGATCTCCTTAACTTTTACTATGTTGACAAATACACAGTATTTACCTATTATTACCATTACTATGAAAAAATAAATGGTCTGTTAACTGTGCTTGCTTGAAAAGCTACCATATTTTGTAGAATCTTTTATATATTATATATATATATAACTGCTGGAACTCCGATTATTATATGTGTCTTTTGTAAAAATCTGATTGTGGTCTCAAATGCTAGTTTTAACCCAAGGAAGCTATAAAACTCTGGATATAATTAAAAATGCATCAAAATATGGTTTCTTGAAGCTGTAACAGCAGTCTGAATTTTTGAAGAAATTCAGTGGTGTAGTTAAGACCTGTTGTATTTTAGTGAAGGAAGAAAAAAGAAAGAAAGAAAGAAAGAACTGAAAAAACTCTAGCAGAATCTAGAACAGGATTTGTTCAGAAGTAGAAACAATATCAAATGTCAAGAGTTCCAGAAGTGTTTTTTACTGACTATCTGTCTGTAACAAACTATTTTCCTGGAGTATTCAGCCTTGAATATAAGTTAGAGTTCTGAAACATAAAATGCTTCCTTCTAAGTTTAAGCAGTAAGTCAACTTTCAGAAAACATGCTGCTTGTAACTTACATCATAGTGAGGGAGAGTGCAAGATTTCAAAAGCATAAATTCTTGTTACAGAGTGAAAATACACATTTAAAATACCATATCCCTAGAAATCTGCCCTAGATTGGTTTACTTTTATTGACAGAAACCAAAAGCAAGAATGGCCTGATGTCTTCAACCTGTACTTTTCCCCCCTGCTATTCTTTTTACTCTATTTCACTTTGTACAATTTTGGAGAAAATACAAAGGAGGAGGAGGGCAAATCCTCCTCTGTAAAACTGATAAATCTTCAGCAGGTCATCTTTAACAGTGTTGGAGTGAAATGAAACCCATGTTTCCTTACTTTTATATTGATCCATCTACACTAATGGACCACTGGCTCTGCACTCTGTTGTTTCACTGGCTTTATTTGAACTTGCTTTTTATCTACAGATAGCTGCACATTGAGTAGCATATGGCAGTATTTTCCTCAACAATTTTCCATTTCCTTTTACAGCAGAAATTTTCCTGAAGTAAATACCTTTTTATGTATTTATAATGGTTTCTGACTTAGGTTCATTTTTCAGCCTAGCAATCACACACACAAAAAAGCACAAAGAGCAGGCTTGCAAACCCTACCATCACAGAGTGCACATGATGGATGCTTGGTAGATACGATAGTTGACATTTTTGATCCTGCAATCTTGTACCTCTTTTAATTATACATCTTTATTAATGGAAATAAAAATAATCAAATGATTACTGGCAACAGAGATTGGTTCTTTTTAAGCTGTCCTTCATTGGTATCATTTTGTGCACACTTTAATTCAATTATTAACCTACAGAGACTGTATAAAAGGCCAGCTAGTACAACCAGTGAAGTGTTGGATTTTTTAATTAATAGACACTCGAACAGCCACTTCCTGGGTTTTGTTTCCCATGGAATTATATGCATGCAAATGTTACATTTAATTGCCTGGAGTGAAAGCGCAAACCTCTTTTCTTAATTTTAATTAGGAAATATTTCCCCTTTTAGAGTGCCCTGTGAATACTTCATGGCAGATAATCAGAAATGAAACATCATTTGTTCTGTGCTTGCTTCAGAAGTGTTTCTTTGATTATAAATAAACATTTATACTACATTACCTCCAAGAGATTACATGTGAGTTTGAGGCTGATATTGCACTGGATTCTTCGCAAATGGAGATGAAAATTCCTGAGACACAAAATACTGGAACAGAAGACAGAATGGAGAAAAAATACGCAAGCAAATGAACTGTATTCTTGCAGATATCAGGCTAAGCTGACTGTTTTTGTCTTTTTCTATATTTGGGAATAATTAACGAAAAGAAGAAATATTACTTTGGAAGAAATTCCAATATTTATCTGCTTCAGTTTTTAAAAACTTACTTTTCCTGATTGAAAATTAATTCTAGTGGAAAATCTCTGGGTAATATGAATAGCTGAGTTTGGTTTGGCATGTAAGTTGTTGGTATAAGACCAAAAGCATAAGAAAGAGAAGATGAGGAGCAAGAAATGATTAACCCTTAGTTCTATTAGTGGGGGGCAGAAGCTGTGTACGATACACATTGTAATCTTGAAGGAAACAAATAGGGAAAGGAGGAAGGATGTAAAAGTCCCATAGCATACTGCTCATAAGAGAAGGACAAAAGGCTTTGCATGGTGTATGTGTGTATGAGACCACTTCATACAAATCATCTCACTGTGGCTCCACATTCTGTTGATTAACTTCTTTCTTTTTAAGAGGAACATTTGGGACAATAAAAACAGTAGTGTGTAATCATCAGAAGGCTTCATTTACTTCTGCCATGTGCCAGAAATTGGATTTTTGTGGATCTTTCTTTAAGAATTGATTTTTATGTAAAAAGCACTGTTTGTTTTGCTTGGATGAGCATAGTCACTCAATATAGTAGAAGTGCCATCATATTATATGGTGAATTTTGCTTTTATCAAATATTTCTGCATACTTAAGTTGATTTACATTTGCACTTGATATTCTACGGAAAACAAATATAAAAATGGTACATATGTAAAATGAAATTTGCTTTCAAACTTTAGTCATCTCAAATTTTTCAGTCATCTTTCATATGGAAGCAATGTTATACTATTTGTCTTCCATATCATAATTCTGCAGGTTCTACAAGATGGTGATTCCATGTTAATAGTGACATTTTATTGGCAATTATGTGCTTTTTTCTTTCTTTAATTCCTTGGAAATTCTGTTAGCAGAAGGCAATTGGTGATTACATACACCTTCAATTTATTTACCTGATAATTGCTTATTAATCCTTCAGTTATGCTGCATGGGCAATTATTTCTTGAAAAATCAAAAATAGTACTTTTTGGTTTTGAGTATCTTGTCATACTGCTATGAATCTGGAGTTTCGGAGAGTACTTTTTATCAAATGCCATTGCTGTCGTATAAACCTGTGACGCTGAAAGTCAGTAAGCAAGCTCTCTGCTTTGAAATAGAAGTATTTCTCCTTTCTAGTGAGTATTAAGAGGGAAAGAATTGCCACCCATATCTTGGGCTGCATCAAAAGAAGCATGGCCAGCAGGTCAAGGGATGTGAGACATCACCTAGAGTACTGCATCAGTATAGGAGAGACATGGACTGCTGGAGCACTCCCAGAGGAGGGCCACAAGAATGATCCAAGGAAGGAACACGTTCCCTACAAGGACAGGATGAGAGAGCTGTGGCTGCTCAGTCTAGAGAAGAGAAGGTTCTGGGGACCCTTGATATAGCCTTTCAGGGAGGCTATAAGAAAGAAGGGGGCAGACCCTTTTCCCACACCTGTTGTGACAGGACAAGGGGAAGTTGTTTCAAACTAAGAGAGAAGGTTTAGATGGGATATAAGGAAGAAGTTTTTTACAGTAAGGGTGGTGAGGCACTTGAACAGGTTGCCTAGAGAGGTGGTGGATACCCCATCCCTGGAGACACTCAAGGTCAGGCAGAAGAGGGCTCTGAACAACCTGATCTTTCTGTAGGTGTCCCTGTTCATTGCAGGGGGGTTGGAATAGATGGCATTTATAGATCCCTTCCAACTCAAATGGTTCCATGACTCCATGATCTCTCACTTGCTTGTCTCCCACTGATTATGAGCTACTTACTCATCTTGTTATGTCAGGCTTAAAACTGAGCTTTAAAAATCCAGTGGTAGCTAGATTTTCCTGAGATGAAATGATGAAGACTTTTCTATTTCTGTTCTATTAAATTCCAATTGTTTTGAGGTTCCTTTAGAAAATCACTTTCTTCCTCTCCAAGTAGTTGTATAGATCATTCATCATTACATTTATGAAGTACTCACTTTTTGTGTAATATAAAAACAGTGAATGCAAAATAAAAAGAGTGTACTCAGATTCTTAAAATTCAGAAGTAACAGGAGAGAGAGGTAGCAACCGACAAAAGAGAGATTCATATTATTTCAACGGTGTTCTGCTTAGAGATGTGTTTTGACAATAAAAATCTAAAATGACTTTTTAAGTGACAGCAGGAATAAAATGAGTTAAAAGTTTGAAATGGTGGGAATTGGCCTTTCTGGCTAATTAAAAACAAGCCTCAAGAAAGACACCTCATATATTTTAGTTTTGTATAATAATTGTAATAATAAAATGCAAGTTTAATAAAATGCAGAATTTCTCACACCAGCAATGTGTGAGACTAAGGTAGACAAATGTAATCATGAATAACTAGCTTCTTATGATAGACAGTTTGGTTGCAACCCTGCTAAGAAAAAATTACAATTCTCAAGCATTTGGCCAAAAGGGCTTGTGATGTTCATATGTGACTTCACAGCACAAAAGGGCACAGATTTAAGAAAGCATGCAAGAGGAAGAACTAGAGTCACCACACGGTATCCCAGCAGGAAGGCAGATGTATTAACCTCAAATGTGTCTCCTGAACAGACCTCCTAAAGAAAAAAGCCAGGTTCCAGGGCTCAGGTGCAGGTCTTGTGTTTTCCTGGTTTAGAACATGAGTGGATTAAATCACATGGTTTTAGAATTCCTTGTGTGTACTTTCTGAACTTGTGAAATCCCAGGATGAGTGCTACTTTGCCCGCAGCATCAGGCAAGTTTGTTTTGTTTTCTTTTGTTTCATATCATTTTAAACAGCAGGTCCTACAGATAAAAACTGTCAGTAGGAAGACATTTTCATACAATTGGCTTGCCATTCCTATTACCCTCTAGAGGGCTACTGAACAGTGTTTATAGATGCATGGGCAGCTTTTCTTAGTCACCAAAATAATGGTGACATTAAATGGCATCCAAAGCTACCCAGACATCCTTTGACATTTACATGTCAGAAAGAAAAGAACAATTGCCTGAAGTAAACATTTTTCTTCTTTCTCCCAGTGGACAAATAAATACGGAAAAGTAAATGACTTGCAGTGCACCTAAAAGTCTGCACTTTATCTGATTGTTGATGGAAGTATTCCATTGAATTCCTCCCACAGGACGCCCAGCTACTGCCCACAGCAACTTAGTTCTGAGGTTTTTATGTTAACTGCATATTTTATCCCTGCTGCTGTGGCACAGTGGAGGAGACTGGCAGGCCTAGAGGTTTCTCAGCATGAATATGACCAGTCCAGAAAGAAGAATTCCCACTGCTTGGAAGCATCTGTTATTCCTATGTAAACTGCTAGTAGCTCTGCATATCAGCACTAACCCTTAAATAACCTTGAAGTGTAACCTTTGGTAAAGGACTGTGTCACCGTGCTAAAGAACTGTAATTACTGAAGCCAGATGTATCTGCATCTAGTGGGAGGAAACTGCAGCTGCCGATACAAGTTACAAATCATGTAACTAATGATACACCTCCACCACTGTAAATCTATTTAGAATTTAAGAAACTGATTCATTGCAGGTTGCAAAGTTCCGGAGGGAAGAGTTAACTTGGAAAATAATTGTAGATAAACATATCCCTACCAGACCCACCTGATAGCACACTCATATTCTCACTGCTGCACTCAAACTGTACTTCATCCAGGCTGCTGTCATCCTTTCCCTGGCTGGGCTCTCCAGAGGCAATGGAGGTGACAGCAGCAGTTCCCACTAATCCTGTGGCAGAAGAGACAACATCCTCAGCCAGCACAGCTTGTGTCCCTGCCTTCTCACTGACAGCAGGGTGGTGACATGGGGTGGCAGAATGCCTCTGAGACACTGAGAGAGCAGAGGAGGAGGGAGGCACCTGGACCCAGACCTCTGGGTCTGCTGCGCTCCTGGAGGGAGTGTTTTACACTGCACTTAGAAAGTACTCAGAAAAGACGGCTTCTTTTCATGGCTTTATCTTCTTGGAGTACAGGTTAAACACTAAGAAAGCATAGATGTTGCAGCCTGTGTTTGACTGACTGAAAAGAGGTGTCATATAGGTGGCCTGACATAGATGTCATTTTGTCTTGCATGTGTCCTGTAAAATATGATCAACTTCAGCTGCACTGATCAATTCTTTGCTGTTTGCGTGTATTATGTTCTCATAGTTGTCACAGGTCAGAGCAGGCCAGATGGGTGAGTGAGTGCTTGCAGGCCATTAGGGCTGTGCCCTCTGCTCCTTGAGGAGCCAGGCCACAGGCTGCTGACATTTGGGTGAGACAGTGGTGATGTGGCAGGAGCTTGCTGGGGCAAGGAGGCCCAGGGCTGAAGCAGGGCCACAGCCTGGGACTGGAGCTGAGAGGAGGCTCATGGGCATGCAGGAGACTCCTGCCCTGGAATCTCCTGTAAGGCTGGGGAGTGATGTTTTACTTGTATCTGCTGTGGCGAGCCACACTGTGTGATAAAAGCCTGTGATCGATTCTGTCAGAAGCTGCCAACAGTTCAAGTGATTAAATGTGGACTTCTGCTGATTGGCAGTCATCATGTAGGGAGTGTCAAGGCGAAAGATGAGAAGTATTGCAGCACTATTCCTATATCAAAATGAAAATTTGGGGATGGAGGACATGGTGATGAGGGCATCGGGTATGCTCCTGCCCATTTTGATCTCCAGCAGCAATTCAAATTCTGGGCTTGTCCTGGGCCTGTACCCTGCAAGAGACAGCCATCTGCCATGCCTCATGAGTCTGCTGGGCCTTCTTCCTCACAGGTCTGCTTAAAATTGCCCTTGTGAGCCTGTGGGGAGTGAAGTTGAATGACAGCTTTTGGAAACCAAGCATCTCTATTATGAATAACAACAAAGCATCAAACGGTGAATGTAAACATTTTATCTAACTCCATAGGCAGCTGTGGGTCCTTCAAGGGAGGAGCTCTTGTGTGTCTCCTTCTTGGTGTTCCAAGGTAGCATTAACCTCACCATATATCCTTATGCACATGGAGATTTTCTCAGAAATCACTAATGAGAGGAGAGAGAATTGAGCTTGATTGACTGAAGCAGTTTAGTAGGCTCTTCGGGAGACCAAGCTACAATTGCTAGAGTTAACTGATAAGGTATTGCTCCAGAAAAAAAAAGGGGAGGCAGAATAAAAGTTCATGTTTTTGAGGACTTGTTTTTTTCTGGCTGGAATATAGATTGAACCACAGAAGGATTACTCCCAGTTTTTGTGAGTGCTGGAACGTGCAAACAGAGTGACACATTTGAGGAAGAGACAGCAATAGCACTGGGAAAATTGGAGAATTTAGCTTTGAATGACCTCTTAGTTGCCTATTCATCTGTTGTCAAAAGAGCCATAAACCCTTGAGTTATGAGAGTGCTTCACAGTGGGAAAGGAAAAGTATTAAAAGAGAGGCCTAAAGATAAAATGTTAATTCTGAGTGGATGTTTTATTCTTGTTAAGGTGTATTGCTACTTTTCCTGTCCTTCAAAGTTCCTGTCCTAGTGGAAATTACTTCAGTCCTGTCACAACGCAAGTCCTTCTGGTATATTTTTCTCTTAATAATCTTTCTTAGAGCTCAGATTGTTTTATGTCCCAATCTTAAGCATTTTTCCCTTAAAATGGTCACCAGATTTCACCTAAATCAGTTTATTTTTGTGCCAGTATTACTCTACAAGACTCATAGCTCTTCAGGTGCTGTCATTCTGAAGATGGATGTTAAATGAGCTCTGAGCTTTTACCTTGAAAGAATTGGAAAGTCCTGTAAATCCTACCATCCATTTTGGTGCTGTGCTGAAAGATGCAAGAGAAGAAAACTACCCCTCTCTGATAGTTCATTGAATTATATATACTAGAGTATGCCAACAGCTGCCATTAGAAGTCAGCAGTCTCTGAGTCAGAAGATCATTTAACAAACTTCTTCAGAACCACTGTGTTTTTGTAGATTTTATTTGTCAATATCTAAACTTTTATAGAATAACTATTTAGATGTCTGCAAATAAACTTACGGAAGAACAATTAGATAGTATTATAACATAACCTACTTTAGGAAAGTACTTCTATAGTTTCTATTAGTTAGCCCTTCTCCTGTGAGGAAAAAGAAGGGAGAATTTGCCTGTTTGGTTGTGTCTAAGGACAAGGAATCTCAAGGACAATTTTAGAAAGAAAAAAGTTAATTTCTTATTTAGCAACAAGAATTCTCTTTAAAAAGTTTCTCTGTAGATCTCTAACACCAGTGTTATCAACACTACTTCTTTTAGTAAGGTATCTTTTCTTATCTAGTTCTTGGGGCAAGGGACAGCAGGACAACAAGGTCTTTTGAAGACAGAGGGCCAAATACCTCTATTTTATAATTCTAAATTTACTATACACATATACAGTAGACTACTCAAAAGTTCAGCACTGAAGAATAGCAGCAGTCAAAATGTGAGCCTAAAAAAAAAGTTAGTAGGAGTTTCTGTCTGATTTCTATTTCAAACTGTCAGAGATGCTAGGTATTTTCTGGTCTTGTTCTTCATCTGACAGAGCTGCACATACTGTCATATTCTTTCTCTACCTTTCTGCCTTCTTTCTCTTTCACTTCAGCTTTGGGATACAGCCCAGTTTACACCCTTACCGTATGTGGGAGCTGATTAAAACTATGAGCTACGCTTTATTCTGTATCTAACTTTTTTTTTTTTTTTTTTCCCCTGCAGCTGTTACTATGTTGTTCCATAGCTAAAAGCATCCTTTATACTTTGGGAAAAGATGGAGACACTTATGCTATTCTTCATCATAGGCCACTCTACTTTTCTTTAGAAGGTCTTCACTACCATTAGTCGCACAGTCTGGACATATATGCAGAAAATGGTTAAAATAAAATAAACACTCAATGCTTCTAAAATTAGTGTATAACCTTTATGACTCTATACAAGCATGGTTATTAAATCTATATCACTTTCACGCTACTGTGTCATTAGATATTTCATTAATCATAGTTAAATAGCTATTAAAACTCTTCAGCTGCTTTCTGAATTCTCTGAGGAGTATCTGTGGTTTTCATTAGATATTTACAATATATCCAATGAAGAGAATTGTGTAAATCCATGGAAATGTCATTACTTATTAAAATAATAATATAACAAAGAACCTTAATTGAATTACATATGGTGACATGGTGGAGACTGTCAATAGCTGAAAGAGTTGGGGATAAGTCAGGATTGCTAACTGGTTTTGCCCACATACTCCCCTGTCAGACACATGAAATCCCCCTTAGATTCAAAGAAGCATCAATGGTACAGAAGTACCAACCCACTGTGACTGAAGTACCTCAGTATGCCTGTTAAAACAGTATTACCTGCCTTGAGCATCTTTTTATTTTGAGTTAATGGATTTATTTACTAACAGATCATTAGTAAGTTAAACAATTAAAATTTGCTCCTTGTGTCTGTGTTTCCAGTAGGCTGTGTCATCATGGCAGTGGGGCCACACAAGGATCTCAGTGACAGGAGAAAGTTACTGCCAAGTAACGTGATTTCTACTGAGGAATTGTGCCACAAGGACTAAATGTCTCAATGAACATGCAAGTGTGAAGAGTCTGTGCAAGACGGTCTCTCACGACAACAAGGCCACCTTCTACTGTGAGAAGATTTTGCTTGGGAAAGCATTTATTTTGAAGTCAAATTACTAAAGGTCTATGTAAGTTAGAATATTCAATGCATTATATTAACAACTGACAAGTTATATTCAAATTTCATTTAATGCGTGGAAAATTATTTTGCGTTAATTCCAGTATTTAGTGGCAAGCCTGATTAGTTTACAGATTTCTTCCATAGCTTTATAAGGACATGGTCAACCACCTACAGTCTCGTTTATTTGTTTATTGCCAACTGTTTTTTTCTGTCTGATAAATCTTTTTACAAATATTTATGTGGTGACACCTAGTGGCCTTAAATAAAATGCTTCTTGTTGATAGCCAGCGACATATTAACATATGTCCTGTCCTTCTTTTGGAACTAGTGGTTTGAATTCTGAGGGATATGTGGTTTTATTTTTTGTTTGTTTATTTTAGTTTTAATTTTAATGAATGGAAACCTGTTTGATTCATAATACTGAACTTGTTTATTTGTTATATTAAAGTGTATTGCTAATGAGCATAAAAAAAATTCAGACATCTTGTTCAAATCCAATATTGGAAAGGATATTTATGTGCTTCACCTTTTTTTTTTTCCTGTGTATTTATTCTATCAAAGTCCTGTTCAGTCCTGAGGAACCCGTCAGAAGAGTCGACTTAATAAATTGTAGGATATACTATTTTTGCATCCAGTAATTAATAAGGTGAATACACAATGACCTCATTTTTTTCCGATCTATTGGAGACAGTTTTCTTCCACAACAGATGAAAGTAAATTTCTTATTTTATTCAAGGAGTGGAAAAGTGTGATTGGTGTAAATAGATTCCAAGAAAAAATATCCACTTGAGCCTGTTTAAGTTTAGACATTAGTGTAAATCTGTGAATGCTTTTCAATAACTGAACAATTTTTTCCAATATGTAACACACTGAAAAGGTCTTAGATATACCAATTTTCACAACTGTAATGAAGGCTTGCAGTTTTCCTCCAGGTAGAGGAAAAAAAAAAAGAATGTTATAAATATTTACATGCAAGCTTACCTAGAAAAGTAGTTTTTATTGTGGAGAGAAACCGTATGCTGGAAGTTTAATTGGTTTATTATGTTAGTGCTACAGTAGTCTTAAGGGCAAAAATAATTACTAGACAGATAGAAACAGTATAATAAAACACATTTGTTAGCTAAGAGCCACATTATCATTGAGAACTATTTCATATTTACAAGTTTTTTTCCTTATTGTCTTTGTACTACAGGAAGGAGCAAGATGATGCTTACAGTGATCATAACTTTATATGTTTGTTTTATTTAACCTTATTTAATCCTTTTGAGATTATTTCCTATTTCATTTCTAATTTAAGAGTTTGCTGTGTTTTTTTTTTTTTTTTTTTTTTTTAAGGCAGCGTATATATTCACTGTCTTCTGTTTGAGCCCGATTCTGAAAGAAGCCCAGCATGAATTCTTGTAAGATAGTAATACAGATAACAGTGTATCCATTTCACGCAGACTCTTCTGAATTGTCAAGAGTCATATCAGTTAGCATCCCTTCTATAATTGATTTAACTCTTGACCAGTCTTGCCCTCCAAGACTGGTATTTTCTCCCTGATACTGTACAGCTTTCATTTTAACACTGGGTAAAGGTGATTCTAAAGACTTAGTATCCAAGTTAATCCTTGGTTATTTTTTTACTAATTTAAGAAACGATTTTTGACTCAAGTCTGATTTGCTGGAGCTGCTGAGAGGGACAAATCTGTACTTTAAATAAATAAAAGTGCCAGCCTTCGCGGTTTGCCTCTCATTTTCATGTTGAAATTACACTGATTCTGAACAAAACACTAAATAGAAACTACAGCTACCATTTTGCTTCCCTTACACATTACACATGAAATGCCATCTAAAGATGAGCAAAAACTTGTTGTGCTAGGATAATCTTTCATATAGAATTAAAAACACTTGAAATATATAGTAAGTGGCACTCCTTTATTATTTAACTGAAAATGCGGTAGGAGAGTCATATCTTCTCTTTTTTAAAGAGTACTCATATGTACTTAAAAAAAAAAAAAAAAAAAGACTTTATTTTAAAACAAATACAGTGAGGCAAACTGTGTCCCTTCAGCATCTCCTAGATGGTACTTATTCTCAGAAATATCTGAGAAATCATTCTTAGGAAATAATAGTCTTAATAGCCTATTGGTGATTTTAAGACTAGTAGAAAATTTTTGATGATTTTTTTTTCCAGGAAAAAAATTCTTATGCAGAATTTTCTCCAGAAATTTTGGTCCTTTTAAGTTTCAGTGAAAGAACTGAAAATCAGAAAAATTTTTGGTCATAGAGCATAGTAATCTACCTTACACAGAGTAAGTTATTAAACTTCTGTTGCTTCGATTTTCTGCCTGGAGTGATCATCACAGTCTTCATGAGAAGAAAACAAATAAAACAGAGGCCATTTTTCCTCCACAGATTTGCCACTCATAGAATAAGATTTTGTTCTAATGAAGGCAAAATCTGTGATGCTGATCCAATGCTGATCCTTTTTTGCTTCAGAGGCACTTCTTTTGTAAGATTGCCATTCTCCTTTTTAGACTTGTACAGAGCTTCCTCTTTTATATATATATATATATGTATGTTACTATCTTGATTTCAAACTAGAGTTTCTAAATATAGAAGTTTTTATATGCCAGGTATCATCTCCACCTTGCCCTAACATAGCATGAGACTTGGACACCTCATTAAACTGGATTTATATTTTCAACATAAAACTTTTTTTTTTCTTTGATATTCTTTGATTATTTTCCACCTTTGTCAGCGCTGTGCAAAACTTTTTCATGCTCTGACTCAGGTGAATCAATAAATTCTTCTAATGTTCTCTCCTCGCTTCTTTACTCTCTTTGTGCAGAAGTCCATCCTCATGGATCTGATTTTTAGATACAGAATTAGGGATTCTAAGGTATAAAAGAGTTAGATTGGACAATTTATAAGTGATTCTTCACCACCTTTTGAGTAGGCACTAAACTATTATGCACCTAGTTAAGTACTTGGCTGGAAAAGGATGCGGATGAGCTGTCTTTGAGAGGGCCTTTGCATTTTACCTTTATTTTGCATTTTTGAATCACAGTTTCAAGTAGGCACTAAAATGCCTCAGCAGGATTGACTTAAGGCATTGCCAATGCCACTTTTATCAGCAGGTTCCTCAAACGACTGAAGTTATTCATAACATGTTTTCCAGACTTCAGTGCTTTCATGTTACAATTCAGTTTTGCTAGGTCTTTCCCTCTTCAGTGTAAGGGTGTGTGTGTGTGTACATACACTAAATGTATGTTTTATACTAAACATAAACAGCCTTCCTTTTATTATGCTGCCAGCTTTGCAGCCAGGGTTACCATTACTCAGCCAAAAGAAATTGTTTCCTTGGCAACAGGAGCCATGTAAAATCTCACGGAACACCTGTTTTTTCTACTCCAATTTCATTCTGCTAAGTGCTGGAAAACTGGCTATATGCTTCAGTGTCTGACTTAAAGTAGCTGAATTATGGTGACGGAATATAGTGACATCTGAAGATTCATGGTAGACAAAAAACCTGACAAGCACTCAGTGTTCGACCCTTTTCTTGTTATTAGGGATTAGCATCTTACCAATGGAGCATATATTTTCATCACATCTCTCAGTGAAATCTCTGGCAGTCAGTGACATTATTTAAACTTGAAAATTCCAGCTAGGTGTAGTAGAACTTTCACAGTGTGAAATGACAATGCATTACTGACACTACAGCTCTGTTGTCACCCTTAGGCTTTATTGTCATACAGAATTCATAATTCATAAAGCATAGTAATATAAAAGGGCAATGTGCCTGAGTGCTTGAGAAAATTACTGTCAACTTCTACTTTATAAATTTTTAAAACGATACATTTTCTTGATTGGCTTGACTTATACAAAAACATGAGGATTTTTTCCTTTTTCTTCACCCTTTTAAGCCCCCTACTAATCTGCAGTTGTGTTATGTCTAATAAAATTAAGGTTTCACATGCACTATGCCATTATTGCTAGTCTCTCTGGTATTACTTCTTGGCTCCTCCTGTACCTCAAACTCAGTTCTAATTATTGTCCTTATTGTAAAGTACTCCTATTAACAAGTTTGGATCTCAAAAGCAGTTGTATTAGGATGGCAAAGTTTATTACTAAATACATTACTGGGAAATTAACATTTCTCAAGTGATTAAAATGTTACCTAAAGCTCTTAATATAGTTATTGGCATTTGTTCTCAGAAGCATCTTGCTTTAGTAAAGAAGTATAGTTCAGTCTTTTTATATGCTGGATAAAAGCCAGAACAATTATTTTTTTATGGATTTTCTGCAGACATCATCATTATTATTTATTATTTGTTCAGTCATGCCCACCATTTTTTCTAAATGTTCATTACTTATTGCTGTGAGAGGAAAGGATTAAATATGTCATACTTTTCATTCTGCACTTGGCGTAATTTGGCATAAGAATCTCCTTAAACAACAAAAAAATTGTTTTGCTGACACAATCAATGTATTTTGCTTATTCTGATTTCAATTCCAATGGTTATCTCACAGCTTTATAGTCACATATCATCTGTTCACAAGCTAGTAACTCTTGATAACTGAAGTTGTCAAGGAAAGCACTAACTTCCCTATCAGCAAGCATGCTACCACTGTTAATGGATTTGAGTTGTATGTCTTGTTAATTGAAGGGGAGATGGGCATGGTGAGAGAGGGTTGGTTTCAGATCTTGACTCTCAAAAATGAATTGTGCTGTGATCATAGGCCTGAACCCAAATCCTGTTAACTGCCTGTAAA
This sequence comes from Numida meleagris, assembly GCF_002078875.1. NCBI lineage: Eukaryota > Metazoa > Chordata > Aves > Galliformes > Numididae > Numida > Numida meleagris. The sequence continues at coordinate 68,918,262 of NC_034410.1, read as the reverse complement.
TCTGAATAATACAAAGTCAGATTGCTGGACTTTGATATTACAAATACTGTCCACAAGATTTTTTGAGCGGAGTTGTTGACAAGTAATGGCTAAATTGGTGGGTCTCTGTGGTCTTAAACAATCAACCCAGAATCTCATTTTGACTACTCCAGAACACAAACAATTGAGATGTGTGACCATTATGTTGACAGAATGTGTTTCATTCGTGAAGTCACTCTGAACTACAGCATTAGAAAAGTACCTGCAGAAGGTAGTAAAAAACCTTTCATTATATGGGCATTATTAGATATCTTATCCTCTAAAAATTTTCTTATGAAGCCTTATCGCTGTGATGGTATGAATGCTTTACGCTACTTGAGCATCACAGCCCTCATAATATTAGAGATGAGATGCTTTAAAGAGTTCATGTTATTACACTGATGCTCAGTTAATCCATTTTAACTCTTGGAGATCATCATTAAGCCATAACGCTCTTCATATAAAAACAGGCAAAATTAAAACTCTTTGGTATATGTGTAGATTTACAACATTTCAGCAAAGTTCTGGACAAAACGTCCTTACAGAAAACAACAGTGAGCTTATTTTCTATGCAATTCTACCCCAAGTTCAGACCTATTAGTATGTTTGTCTATCTTTATTTTTTAGAGATCTTTCCTCTTGTCTTCCAAGGGGCAAAGCAGTAAAATAGGAGTGTAGAATTCTGACATAATTCACACAGGCTGCCAGCTTCTCCAGGAGAATGCTATGGGAGACAGTGTCAAAGACTTTGCTGAAGTTTAGGTAGACTATGCCAACAGCCTTTCCCTCATCCACCAGGTGGGTCATTTGTCTGTATAACTAATATGTTTGTATAACCTTACATTTGTATAACTAATAAACTGCACTTTTTTATCATTTATTTTGGGGCATATCCGGAGTTAGACACACTTACTCTACTGCAATGATAGAAATCATAGACACAAGGAAAACCAGAAAGGTAAGAGAGAGGTGTTTCATCACGTCTCAACATGAAACCTTGACAAATTTAAATCTTCTATCTCAGGAAGCAGAGAAAGAATAGCTTCTCAAAGGATGACTTAGAGCACCTAATTTAGGAACTTGTGCATACCTTCTACATTTTTTTTTCCCACTGAATATCTAAAAAAAAAAAAAAAAATAGGGGCTTTCCTTGTAATTTTAGGTGTATAAGTTAGTCTGCATAAGGCGAGGTGGGGAAAGCGGTTCAAACTTGAACAGGATTTGACCAAGTAAATTTAAAATAAATTTTTCAAAAATTTTTCTCATGTGGCATTCTGAAAGTTTTTGTCCCTAGAAAAATTTTTTACCAATCAGCTGAACTGACTGTGATTGGAGTAAGTTAACATACAAAAGGATACAAGAATACAACAGTATCCCAATAAAGGATCTGGGACTGGTAAGACTTTTTTTTTTTTTTTAATATGACAATGTAGTTCAGTAAAAGTAAAGATAAAATAATGAAAATCATTTCAATTTGCAACTCTTTCTTTTGCAGCATCTCTATATAACTTTAAATAGGAAACTAAAAAACTTGAGCCAAGTTCAAAATTCTAAATTACCTGAAATTATAAGGAATTATATGCATAAAAATCAGAAAAAGTGGGAAGTTGTATCTTTTGCAAAAATTGGAGATTCAAAATACAGACCTCATCCAATTTGATATCTTTTATACATTTTGTACATTTTCTATCATGCGTTCCAGAAGTTGCTGTATTGTTTTGTGAGTTAAAAATAGCAGCCTTGTTGCAATATTGTTTTCAAAGAATAAAACACTTGATGTGTTTCTTTCAAAGCAGATTTTTTCAGTCAGCTACGCTGATACCTTCACATATGTTTGACATATGCTCAGAAAAGATACTTGGTGACAGGGAAGTCTGGCTCTGACTCTCAGAAACAGATGAAACTGAGTTCTCATTTACCAACAAATGTACCTTGCAGTTTATGCTCCGTTATCATGCAATAACTGTTATGACAGAAACACAAGTCTCTTTAGATACTTCTTCGCCCTCTGCAGATGTCAAGATCTTTATCCTTCTTTTTTCCACTCGTTTCCTCCCCACCTCCTTTTTTAGCATCTGAATGTAATCACACATGCAAAATTACACAAATCTCATCATTTAATAGTTTTAAATCTGTCCTCACTATGCCCAAACATTCAGTTGTAGACCAGATTCTCTTTATTATCCATTTTTATTAGTCTAACAATCACTCTTTTTTAAATTTGATATGATAGATATTACATTATTTAAAGAAAATATTTCATACTTTCATGAGGCATATAAACATCTACATAAAACAATGTAAAATATGTCCTAGGAAGAACAGAAAGGGTTAATCAGTATTGATAAGAAAGCTATGGTGATGTCAAATCTTAGATTCTAACTGATTCTAATAAGGAACTCTCTGACTACCACAAAGCATTTTGCAGGAAAAAAAGGCTATCAGTTATTCCTTAGATAATGCAAGAATCAGAGTACCACCACTGGGTTTTTGTATGAAAATACTGCATAGCTGAAATACCATTTTCACTCATTATGTAATCAATGCTTTCTATGAAGAGTACATTGAGACACAGAAATCGAAAGCCAAAGTTTATTGTGAGATGGCTTTCAATAGCCAGATTTGTAAATAAAGAACAGGTGTCTGACTATCTTTGGTATATTTATACTGATCATTATTATCTATACCTATATATATTTATTCTTTAATGTAATGGTTTTCCTCGTGCAGACTTAAAATACAGGAGGAACGAATGTGCAATCTAGACTCGAGGTTAAGATCCAAGAAGACAGAAAAGCTATTACTGAGCAGTGATCTATCAGTTATAAAGAGAAAGGCATCAAAAGATGAACCTACCCAATAGATTAATGGCCTGCATCAGAAATAGAGTGGCCAGAAGGAGCGGGGAGGTGTTTTTCCCCTTGTACGCAGCACTGCTGAGGCAGTTCCTCAAATCCTGTTCAGTTTTGTGCCTCACTACAGGAATGACATTGAGTTGCTCTAATGGGTGCAGAGAAGAGCAAAAAAAGTGGTGGAGAGGCTAGAAGAGAAGATGTATGAGGAGTGACTGAGGGAACTGGGGCTGTATAGTATGGATGAGAGCAGGCTGAAGGGGGGTCTCTTTGGTTTCTACAACATTCTGAAAGGAAGTTGTAGAGAGGAGGGTGTGGGTCTCTTATCTCAGGTGTCAAGTGAGAGGACGCAAGGAAACAGACTCAAGTTGAGCAAGGAGAGGTTTCGATTGGATGTTAGAAAGAATTCTTTCACAGAAGGGGGTGGTCAAGGATTGTAATGGGCTATACAGAGAGGTAGGTGGTGGGAGTGAGACTTTAGGAGGTCTTTCCCAACCTAAATGATTCTATGCTTCTAAAATGCTATTTGTGTTAGCTGCAGCATTGGTAGGCTTTGTAGTAAGCTATTCTATTTAGGAAAGTTAGCAGCTGAAGTAATGAAAAATTTCTACTTCTGAATATGTTCAAAAATTCTCATCAGGTTTTAAGAATATCTGGAAAAGAACAACAGGTTTCAGAATGAAGCATTTCTAAATCATTAATATAATTTGGGTCTGTATCTTAATTGTTTGTGTCTCATATGCATCTGTTTATTTATCCAAAAAAAATTAGTGTACAGTGCTATTTCTTTGAGATCTGATAGCTTGTATCAGATTCATTTGTCCTTAACTCTAATTGCAATAAACCTTCAGAGAAATCTATCAAACATACCTCACTTCTTACAGAAATCATAGGATCTAAAGAATCAAACAAACTATACATTTAAAAACAATAAAAAAAGATTTTCTAAACTCATGTTTCAGATATTAAACAGGCTGCTTTTTTTTCAAGTGCTTAGGTGACAGAGAACCCTGAGATAACAGCCACTAGACTGAAATGTATGGAGGCTGTGAGCAGATGATTTTCAGAGCATCATCCTTTGATTACAGAACTCAAGCCTAAGGTACCCCATTGGTGGCACATCTGTTGCTTTTGTGCAATAGGTACCATGATTATTATTTTCTTAGTTCCTGTATGAAGTTCATTTCAAAGCAAAATAAATTTACAGGAGGTCTTACAAATTGTATTAAAATACAAAGGGCTTGAAAAAGATTTTTTCCTTTCCTTTCAGGTCGTTTCATCACAATGCTGTAGACAAGCTCAAAGTCAGGGATTTTACTGTAAGCACACTTTCCAACACCACCTTTCTGGGATTTACCACTTTAATTAGCAGAAGGCTGAGTTCATAAGAAGACATGAAGTAAGCTGGTGCTCTTTTGAATTGGTAGGTACCTATTTTGGTTTTTGCTTTTTCTCTTTTGTTCTCACTATCTGTTGAAGGAACACTTTTTCCTAGGAGTGGTGTAAGATTAATATTATTACTGTTCATCTATAATAGATTAAAATACTTGAGTATGAATAAGTATACAAGAGATATTTGTTGTTGTGATAGTTTATTAAAAATATTAGGGTACAATGTTTTTGCTTGTTTTTCCTCTTAGTGGTAATATTCTGTGTTACTTTTTACTTACTTTCTTTGTCCCTTTAAGTACCTTTGAGAGCCTTCGTATAATAAACATGCTTATAGATTTTGTATTTATGGGAAATTCCATAAATAGTTTCACCATTACTTTTTCCATTGTTAACCAAAAAGAGATGCTACTGCTAAGAACAATGACAGGAGCTGTTAGGAAATAATCTTTACTCATCATAATTTCTCTGCATAGAAACTGAGGTGAAAATAACTGTTCTGTTACACTATCATATATTCCGTAACTTTGAAAAAACTATTTGTGATCCTCAAGGTATAACTAATATATACTTTTCCACTAGATATGAACAACATAATAAATGTGAGTTAGTTATTCCAGTGGTAACCAATACTTGCAGTTGTTATTGGTAGATCCCTGCAACATTTTAGAGTCATAACTGGATAGTACAGCCAGTGTATCAGGAAGCAATTAAAATACCTTATTTACCGCACTTCAAGATTGGGAGGATAAGTTTTTGATCTTTGTTGTTAGTTTGCTTATCTTGTGATCCTTTCCAAGGGGTAGAACTGGAAAAGATGACAGACCTTTCCTGCAGAGAGATTATATATCCTCATATTAATTTGCTGGCCATTGATGGTCATTGATCTGTGTTCCCCTAAGCCTTATGGCTACTATCATACGTGCCTATGCTGTCAGATAAATCCAGCAATGTAACTGGTTACCTCAACAAATATCTGTGATGTATTGTTTCTTGTTGTTTCCTCTGAGCTTGTCTCTTAAGGAAAAATAACCCACAATTCTTGGTGGATAGAAAGTTATTCTCTGCTTATTTTCAGCATTGAGAGTTCTTTTCAGATCTAGAATTGTCTACAACAGTATAACTTAGACTACCATAGTATACTGTAGTATATAGGTTATCTATAACATAAAAGGATTAATTGGCCTATTGACAATGAGCATGTTTTTGCTTGCAGTCGAAATGAAACAACTCACTCACAAACGTTTGCTTCATAGAAATTTTTTGCTTCTTAATGACTATAGCTTTTTCCTGGAATATATCCACTAATATTAATGGAGTTCCCCCAGGAACATTGCCGATATGTTCAATCCACCTGTTTGAAGTCTATGTTGAATTTGTAATTTTGTTTATATCCTGAAAATGTCTCAGAGCAATGAATACTGAACTTTGTTTGTGTGCATCTGTGTGTGTACCACAGAGCAATTAGTGGAAGTGGGTGGAGTTTTTTGTTCTCTCACTCTTTTAATCCTAATTACTGTCACAAAATTTACGGATTTCAAAACTGTGTTAGAGAGATGTGTCTCCCCCCACCCCCCCCTTCCCCAATATCATTTGTATTCTTTTTTTTTTTTTCTGTGAGGAAAAAAAAATAAATCCAGAGATTCTCTGGAAGATGAATTTCCTCATACCTTTTGCTCCTCTGGATATCAGAGCGCTCTGCAAGTCTTTCTTTCCATTTAAAACAATAGCTGCCCCTCTGGGGACTCAGGGAAAAAGCAAAACACTGAAATTTAGAAAACATGTTTTTCTGTATCTTGGCATAGAAATTATCTAATTCAAATGTGATTTTAGGTCTGCTTATTATTAGTTCCAACACACTTATTTTTCTCTCTAAACACCAAAATCCAGCATAATTTAGGACCCTGATGTATTCTGAAGTAAGTGAAATATTCTGTCCAAATGCCTACTGGTATCAGTGCTGCAGCTCTCCATCTGTTACCAAGAATGTTTGGGTTGCTGTTTTTATTATTTTTATTTATTTTTCAAATACAGCCCCAGCAGCTGTGCTCACAGAAAGACCTAGACTCTCACAAAATTCCCTGTGAAACTTCAAGTATCCCACAACAACTTCTATTCGTTTTATTTTATTTGTAATAGTTGTCTTGCTTTTTACATTGTGATTATATTTTCATAGGACTTTGACAAAACTAGCTTTGTTCTTTCACCTATCCACCGAAACTGAAGAGTTAACTCATAAGGCAGGAAGAAAGAACTGGGACTGTTCAGCCTGGAGAAGAGAAGGCTCAAGTGGCATCTCATCAGTATCTGATGAATACCAGAAGGGAGACTGCAAAAAAGACAGAGCCAAACTCTTCTCAGTAGTGTACAGTCGCAGGAAAAGAGGCAGTAGGCACAAACTGAAGCACAGGAACACCGTCTGAACATTAGGAAAAATTTTTTCACTGCACAGGTGACAGAATACTACACAGGTTAATCAGAAAGGTTGTGGAGTCACCTCTTTGTAGATCTTCAGAAGGTGCCTGGACATGGACCTGGGCAGCCTGCTCCAGGTGCTTTAGCAGCAGTCAGGACCAGGTGGCCTCCAGAGCTCCCTGCCAACCTCAACCACTCTGTGACTTTGTTATTCTGTGATTTTTGTGAAATGCACCCACAGTAGTCAGACAAATGGCATTAGTTATGTTTCAGAAACTGTATAATTTTGTAAATGTATGATTTTTTTTATCTTAGACTTCGCCTCAAATGCTTTGAGATCGTTGTTTATTTCTTCATATTTTTAATGATATGTTGTTGAAGACCTGCTATTCAAAGAAGTTGGAAATAGATTTTAAGAGAGAGAATACCTTAAAAACAAACAAACAAACAAAAAAACAAGTCAAAACACAGAAGATTCTCCCCCCCTAAAAAAATATCAGATTTTTACTCTTAAATATAACAATATCTGGTTTCCAAAGCAAACATTTATTTTAGGAAACTCTGCGCAAACTTTTCTGTTTTACCTGAAACTTTTATCTGATCTGTGATCTATGTGATTAACAGCCTTTTAAAACTCTGTGATCCTGAAATCACAATGTTTTTTGTGTATGTGCCTCAAGGGCCAACCTAATATGCCCAAGAGAAGTACATATCTACCTTAAACCTGAAATTCCAGTGCTATTACCTAGCACAGTATTTTAAACTGTAGTTTACTCTAGAAATCTGTCAACCATAGTATGTTACCAAACCCTACACACAAGTTATATAAGTGGATTCAAACTGTAACAGCAACCTGAATTCCAGAAGAAATATCCTTTACCTGGCAGTGGGACAAGGTAGTAGCTCAGAATAAGTACAGTTTGGCAAATCTAGAAGGGAAACAGGTAGCATTAACATTCTTCCTTTTTCAGGCTCCTCGACTTCATGCAGCTGGTGCTCTCTGGTCACATAAGAAATATGAATTCCTGAATCCACTCATAACACCTGGAAAGAATGATGGAGGAAGGAGAACTATGTCAGATCTAATAACAACAACAACAAAAAAAACAGGGCTGCCTGGTATGTAAAATTATTACCCCAAAATAATGCCACCTGGAAAGCCTACCTCTTATGGTTTCACTTGCTGCTAACTTTATTTTGCAAACCTTACAGCAAATAGTCACTTAGGAAAATAATTTTTGATAACCTTCGGACTTAGACATAACAGAAGTTATCCCATAGCCTGAAATGGAAAATATTGTTTGAAGAAGTATCTATACTGCTCCCAAATATTGATTCCCAGTGGGCTGGGCTGGGTAGCGAGGTGATTAGTATGCCCAAACTCATTTTGAAAGGAATCTAACTGACTGTGTGACTCAAAGGCTTAGCTTGTAGGAGAAAAGGGTAAGTGAAAATGACTTCTTTTTTTCTAAGATGATTCAAACACAGATTGTCTGCTTGCGCTTAGGTTTTTAAAAATGCAGAATTTTTGGCAGATTACTGTACAAGTTTCCTAAGTAGGAAGAGCTACAGAAACAGATAAATTCTTTGCTTAGTTAAAATTATAGCTAATCTTTGGAAAATTATTTTTCAGAATTCTCTAACGGCCAACACAAGTTTTTGGGAAATGACCCATTGTGAGAGGTAGCCAAGCACCTTAAGAGGACTTGTTTTCTTTTTCCCTGACAGTGAAGTCAGTGAGAATCCGAGGTGAAGATGAAGAGTATACACTACCTAGTGGAAGAGTTGAGGCAATCCCACTGGTTTATCACAATATATTTCTGGTGCTTAGCAAGTTTCAGATTAACAGCGTGAATGATTATGACTATGGGGAAGAGTAGTCTGAACACACAGTGTCTCACATGCACTTCATGAACCTTTTAACTTGAGAATGTTGTTATAGTGCTGGCAGTATTTGAAAATGAACAATGCCATTAGCACTTTATCTGTTCCTATGCGCCAGTGCTATAATCTTGTTACAGTCTATCATCTGGTGCAGCATGTACTCTGAAAATATTGCTACAACACTTGAGAAGGAAGAAAGTCAGATCAAGGAATTCAGTATTGATTCTTGAGAGAAAACAAAAAGCTTGTGTGGCAATTAACTGCATTTTCAATGGTTTAAGTCTGAACTATAATTCAACATACACAAAGCCAGAAGCATTTATAAAGCATTCTTGTTTTGAATGGGATTGCTGGTAGACACCCCTAGGACACCAGCAATCTGGGAAATGTCCCACAGAAGAAGCATGCTTTTAAAGAGATTGGTGAGAATGATAAACAGATATGCAATAAAGCAAATGTCCTGTTTACCTTATTTTGAATCCTTCTTAACATCAAACAGAAGTCTTGAATTAGATCAGGTTGCTCAAAATATTGAAAAAAAATCTTCTTTGGCAAGATCTTAAGTGCTGATTAGACGTGCTACTTTAGCTGAATGCCAGTCAGTAGGAGTAGATGTTCTGTACCTTTCTGGCAGATCCTCATGATTCTGTAGGACTGGACGCTGTATTTTTAGCAGTGAAGAAAAACACAGTGAGCAGCAATTTCCTGACCTTCATCAGATTCCTTCTTCAGTTGTTTTGAAGACTATGATTAATTTCAAAATTTTCAAATGCAAGCAGAATAACAAACAGTTTTGAAGTTAATCAGAACCTGCTTTTCTGCATCCGTGAAAGCCTACGAGTGTCTGATCAGTAGATTTGTAAGTGATGGTGGTACACAATTAAATGAAGATAGCAACTGTATGTATGCCTTCTTCCAGGTGTTGAAATTTACCTCAAACTTAATGCTGAGGTTTTCCTTCTCTCCCTACACAGACAAAGTCTTCTCTGTCAATTGCCTGTTCAGTTTGGAGTTTGTTGAGAGGAGCCTGAGACCAGCCAGTATTAAATACACTGTGTACAGTTATTGTAAAAATGATGCTTTTAAAAGCACTGACTGCAGAGAATAAGAATTTAGAAACATAAATTCCTGTAACAGTGAAATTTCTGTTTTTAAATCACACTAGCAACTTTAATTTCTTGACTAATGTTCGTCCCCTAACACTGTGTAGAAGTTCTTTTATGAGAGGACGGAACCTCTGTAGTTATAGAAAGATTCTAAGTCAGAGCTACTCAGAAACAAGAGTAACATTATCAAGGGATTTCTGTAGTAAATGAACAGCTAGTACCAAAAAGTTAAAGCACAAATGAGTGGGAGGATTATCTTAAATCAGTGGGTTTAAGGGTTGGTATCTCCCGCAGTATGTTAGGACAGATTTTGCTGTACAATAGAATAATTAAGTGGTAGTGATACTTTAGGTGTAAATATCTGGAGTTTTTTATCTTCTACTTGCATCAGTCTCATACAGTGGAATGTCTTAAGGACTGAGAATGCTTTATTTAAGTAAAGTTTCATCAACAGGGGCAGGATTAGATTTTTTTTTTTTTTTAACTGCCTCCGCTGTGGCAATTAAATAGACAGTCTACTTTATTTCACAAGTGAACTAATGTGGCAACAGCCTGAATGAATTGCTGGAAACTGCAGCATGTATAAATCATTTCTGGCTTCAGAGTCCAATTGCGCTTGCCTCCCACTCCCAGCTGAAATAGCTGTTATACTTTAAACATTTTTGCTGTTGTATCTGCAATGTACAGTTCTTCCAAGCTTTCAACTGGGCAAGGATTTGAAATAAAATATTTTGCATCTTGTGTATGTTATAACCTTTATACTAAAATGCTATATCTTTTCAACCCTCATTTAAGCAAAGTAGAACACAGCAATAGAAAAGCCTCAGTGTCACTCCATAGACTAAAATAACTAGCAACTTAACTAGCATGTGGGGCATATGGCTTGATGTGCTTGGTTTGCCTCATTTACTGTAAAAATTTAATATATTTCTGGAGTCCAGATAAACATTGTTCTACTTGTTGAGTAAAATGACATTTTTATTTCCTTTTTTTTTTAAGCTCAGATAACCTTATTTGAAAGGTTTTTCATTTTCCTAAATTTGTAACAATTCATAAATTGACTTTTTTCCATGCCTTCTTTTTCTATAAGTTCTTTTATAAAAGTTGAGTTAGAATAAAAATATATGTTGTCAGAAACACTCATTTGAATACTTCTGAAAAGAAACTGAGTTGGACAAAATATTCACTGTGAAGGCTCTGAGCTATAGGAATACAATAATGATCCTGAGAGGCAAGAAATGGGAGCAAAAATACTAGTTGCCACATCATAGGCCATTTTAATTATTTTTTTAGTAGTGAAGAACTGCTTATTGCTAAAGTTACTATCATATATTTGCTAGTAGCTAGAATTTGTACAGACAGCTAGCAGGAGGCAAAAAGTGTCTTTCGTTATACTTACTAGACAACCTCTTTCCTTATTCAGCAACACAGTGTTAACAATAACTTCCTACTCAAAGGCTCAGAAGATCAAATCCCAACTTGAGAACCTAGTAATAAAATATCTAGATTAAGCTTATAAATGTAGGAAAAGCAGCTTGCTACCTAGTTTTAGTGAAATCACATCACTGTTTCTCCCTGACGTTTGTCCAGGAGGAGAGTTGATGGGATGTGAAAACAGTTGAAAGAATATACAGGCTGGAAAGATGTTTTCTAACTTCAGATTTTTGGCATCTTAGTCCAGTTCCGTCCTAACTCTCCCACTGAATCTATGTTTCCAACTCCAGTCTGCAGATGAGATTTGAGCACTCATCTGGAAATCGGAATACTTTGCTGAGAGTCGGTACCTAAAAAGATAAGCAGAATTGATGGAAAACAGAAGAAAACTGCCATCTCTACTTCTTTCTGCCTTGTTCTCAGTATGAAATTCTAATCAGTGGAATTTAGGACAGGACTCTTGACGTTTTAAAGCAGGAGATTAAACAACTCCAGCCCTAAAAATGTTTAATGTTCTCTACTGTCATGGAAAGGAAGCTTGACTCTTAGCTCAGATGTGGAGCCAAGCAAGCTGTTTCCCAACAGCCTGCAACACTGGCAGTTAGTAAAATAAATGCTACTCCTCAAGATCATGAAGATGATCAAGAGACAGGAAACATTACAATGAGTGAAAATATCTGAAGAGGTTAGGCTTTGACTAAAGCTCTTTGTCTGATGCTTAGCTTAAACAATGATAATTCCATGCATGAGCAACTTACTCAAAAGGAGCAAGTTTGCAAAAGTATTCCCTGGGTTTTCACTCTAATCTGGGTATCGTTAAACTTAGCCAATAGTAAACAGACAAGAACCATAAAGCCTGGTTTTAATCCTTGTTTTTCAGTAATAAATCTGGTCCCAGGCTTCTTTTCCAAAATAACTTTCACTAGCTATTACAATCATAGCCTGAATTTATGTGGCATATTTCCCAGTGTTAGATAAACCTAAATGTTAACATTTCTACTTAAGCTTTCAATATGGTGGTGTTTTTAAGCTTCTCTCATATATATAAAACAGATGCATTTATACATCATATGTCCCACGCCTTGCCAATAAGCTATAAATGTAGGATGACCAAAGAAGAAACAGGAAATGACACAAGTCATATTGCAAGCTGCCAAAATAATTCTAAGCATTGCACAGCCACAAGGAATTGGTTGACTCAGTGTTCAAGACCTCAGTACCAGAACTTGTTTACAGTGTGGAAAAATTAGGGACTTTTATTAACTGTATTTGCTAGAAGGGCTTCATCATTCCTTATATCCACTCCACAAAATTCTCAAATCATAGCTGCTGTGATTGGATCATATTTTGTTATTAGTTATTTTGTAAGCAAATCCAGAAGAAGAAAGATTTCTGTCAGTGATATAGCTTAAAGCTCACCTCTAAGAGTGTGACTAAACAGCTCCAAGCACTGGCAAGGCTACATGTGACCCTTCAACTTGCATTTTTATTCCAAGTTCTCAGAATACCAACAGTGATCAAACGGTATTTCTCTCCAGTGGCAATGTAGTGACTGGAGTTGTAGATGCCAGGGTATTTTGCAGTAGCTGACATCAAGATCAACAAACTTCACTAAGAGTGACCTGAATATTCTGAAGTTTAGGGAGACATTGGGCTACTCAATTGTTCCTTTTTTATTTTTTTTTTCTTAGTGCAAGATGGATTTGTTGAGGAACATATAGACATTTAGGTAATTAATTTATCTCTTTGTACCACAATCAGTCCCAGAAACTAATATCCAGTGAAAGTAAGTGCTGTTGAAAGATTAGATAATCTCAGCAAATTCAACCAATAGACACCTTTTTCTACCATTTAAAGTACAATTTTAGCTGTTATTGTAGCATTGCTAGTCTCTTTACTGACATGTATGCAACTCATTGATTTTTACCTGAGTGTTTCATGCTAGGGTGAATAAGTAAGAAAGAGATGGAGTATGGAATCCCACTTATAATTACATCCCTTTGGCAGTGTGATACTTAAGTGAATAGACTGGAAGTGTGAAACTGTATGTAGATATGTTATGATGAATGAGTATGCTTGACTTTTCTGGCCTTGTCCTGTAAGACCTTCACAGAACTTTACTTCATCAGGATGATTAAGGAAAAAAAAAAAAAAAAAAACAACCAACCCATACACACACATTTACCATAAAATTCTTAATGAGATATAAATAATCTCAGATCAAGTTACTATAAAGGACTGCTTAGCATTTTGCTTATGATTTTACATAATTCATCTAAATATAGTTAATTGCAGAGCAGACTTATTTTTGTTGTGTGTGACATTTTCAGATGATAGCTTGATCACTTTGTTTCATAATGATATCCCACATATCTATTTTGGTGTAGCTGTAGAACTTGAAGCATGCTACCTTTTCTATTCTTACATTTTGAGGTCTCTGGTATCTCTTCCAGTCATGGCTGTATTACAATAGTGCATGCGTGTACATATATAATACATACATGTATAACATAATGAGGTCAGTTCTCATGTCAAACAGCTTTTCAGGGTTAATATTGCCTGTAATGTGGACTGATCTTTCAGTTTTGCAAGCAGTCAATCTTTTTTCTAACCTCAATATGCCACGGCTTTCCATTCAAATCTGAAATCACTGAAGCATATGAGCATGTGCCTAAATATAATTGTGTATTTAAATCCATTCTCACTCAAAGAATCCCTTAAGGTTAACCACAATGTTACTGAATTGAGCCCTTTTGCAGATGATTACGAGAAGTTTATGCTTCCTGAGAGTCTATCACAGACAGATCCACTTATTAGGAAGAAACGGTTTTATTCAGAGGAAGGATTTGGGGTATGTAACCATAACATATTTTTAAGGCCAACAGAAACTATTTTGACTATGTTGCTCCTACTTATTTTGACTTTTAGTTGAATCTTTATTGGATAATCTAACATTTATATAACTTGTCACAGAACTGAAGCAAAGGACATTGTTCCTATTAAAATAATGGATCTTAGGTGTTCTTTGAGAGGTCATCCCTTGAATTACTCAGAGGATATGGAAAGGTGTATTGTAACACAATTTAGTGAAGTGGTATATCTCTTAATTTATTATCTTCAAATATCAATATTAAATTTTTTCAGGATAATTTCTTAAAACCTTGAAGTGTGTATAATTATGCTGTCATTCACATTCCTGATAAAACCATGTGAACCCACTAACCAATTTCAAGAAAATTTAAAAGAAAGCCACAAGTCTCTAAGATGTCATATGCACAGATACTTCATGAATACAAACAGCTAAAGCAAAGAGAGGCTCTCTTGAAGTCCCACAGGCAGAGATCCTGCAGAACTCTGGTTCTTATTGGGCATCAGAGCATCTATAGAGGTGTTCAGTAATGAAGCTTGTTTGCCTCTGCACTCATAATTACAGAATAACAGAATGGCTTGTGTTGGAATGGTCTTCAAAGATCATTTATCTCCAAGCCCGTGCCATGGGCAGGGTTGCCACCCACTAGACCAGGTTGCCCAGGGCCACATCCACACTGGCCTTCTCCAGTTCAAGTGGTCATCTTTCAATAAAATAAAGAGTGGTGGAGTAAGAAGTTAGTGTGCATTTCCCTTATAAAATAAACTCCAAAATGCTAATTCTTGCTCTCAACACCAGAACTAAAAATCTACAAATAAGGATAGAAGGAGATGGAAGCGATAGAGTTACCTTTTCCTCTCTGTCCAGAAAAAAAAAGACAAACAAAAAAAGCAACAGCAAAAAAAATCATTGACGCTAGGCAAACTAGTTATAGGATGTATAGTGTTATAAGGAAATCAGTCTCAAGTTATGCTGAATACTCTTTGTCCTCAGTATGGCACATTTTGGTCCACAATGGGGATCGTGAATTGAGACAAACTCCAATTTATTAAAGAAACATGTAAATATTGTTGCTCTTTAAAATGCCAGATGTACTTCCTTCTGCAGGTTATGAGGGGTTTATAGGAAGAAGTCTGGGGTACAACAGGTTATGTGAGACTCTCCATGATGAGGTGCTGGGTCAAACTGAAGGAAGGAATATTTACACATTAATGTAATCTACTTCCATGAAAGCAGCCTGGTTCCCATGCTAACAGTAATTGGGCGCACTGAAAATGGTAACTACATTTTGGTGATTTTAGCTGTAGCCCTCCATAACAAGTTGGTAAGCACAGGAGACCAGTGTAAGATCATTGGCATGACTAAATGTTTTAGAAATGCCTTGTTCTAATGTGTAGCCAGCACCACATGAAGATATACCCCAGCCTCCACATATCATGATACGATTCAGTGCTTCTATTGATAAAGAGAGGCCACTATGGAGACAGAATACCTGTCCAAACTGATTTACAAAATACTTCCAGACATTATTGTTGCTATATTCTCACAGAAATTCACAGTAAAAGCCATACACTTATGTAATTTGTGTGCTTTCATGATTTTTCCTCAGTATTGTAATGCATTCTGGGTAATGCACCTTTAATGTTACTAGTAGGGTCTCAGTTTCCGCCAAGTAATAACCTCTGTTCATGTAAACTCCCATGAACAGGTAATTTGTGTCTGGCAATTTCTGACTGATTCTAAAGAGTTCCATAAGATCAGGGAACTGGCCATGGAACCCTCCATTATTTTCTGTTGTTCTTGAAATACATTGCTTCATGGCACCAGTGCTGTTTCTGCTGCATGTCCAAGACTCTTACAAGCTGAATTATTGGAAACTGACTTCAAAATTATAGCCAGTGTGCTTGACAATACCATGCAAAGTGCCAAGCCTATCATTCACACTGACTGCACCTTGCTTAACCACATTTCTCTTTTATTCTTTCTATCTTTCTATCACAGGCATAACATGAATCTGTATCCTCTCTACACACTCCTTCAATACAAAAAGCATAAATAATTTTTGGTGGCTGTAGGCACCCAGCCATTAGTATAAAAACAGAAAATTAACAAAGCTTCATTAAGAAATTCAAGTCAAATGTTCTATGGGAAGAGTATGCTATAATAAAATCATATTAATTCCCTTCCTATGGCATCACTGCTGTCTTACGCATGCTGATTGTGTTCTGTTATGTGATTATAGAAATAATGTCTTTTTGGTCAACAGCTCTGTACTGTGAAAAGATTGAAATGCATCTGAGAACAGTGACAAGTATAAAAGAGAAATCTTTCTTTTGCTTCCATGATCTACAGCTTATACTAAATACAAATACATACAAACAACACACAGAAATTACCATAGAATATGCTAATTCAGTAGTCAGAACTTTGAATCCTAAAGATAAGGGAAGGAGAAGCTGGCAGGAAGTAGAGGGCAGTATTTCCAGAAGCAGTCAAACTGAATTGTCTTAGATTTTCCCCATAGAGAATGTCTTCCATGTCACCCTTTTGTTGATATTTCCATGTTTCTTCTTATCTACTATATCTATAGTATATATATACTATATATATATATATATATTTACTAGGCAAGGGTCAGCATGTGCTACAGCTTGTTTGGCTGTACTTCTGTGCTGACTGGCCAGCTGGCAGCTATATGCAGAATGACTTTTCAAAGTGACCAGACTTGTGCACTGCATTCTACCTGCTTTCTCCAGCGTGCAAAATTAATTTAGTCCTCTCCTTTTCACACATCTCCCAGTTTCCAGAAACAGGGGAGAGACTCCATGTTTCTGAGATCCCTATTTTGTCACATCTCATCGAGATTCACCAGGTTCAAAAGCAACTGTCATTCATGTTAGATCAAGACAAGGCACAATCACCATAGTCTTGTTTCCTATGAAAGGTAAACTTTAAATAAGAACAGGTTACCTGAAACAGAAGTATTTGGTGTTTCAATTTTGTAATCTAAATATATTTGTAAGTATACAAATAACATATAGTTAAATTGTTCTTGCAAAGAACCATGTGATGTGAAAAAAATATATAGGAATTATTACTGAACATTCCAAATTGTGGATGAAGAATTTTTTATCACTAGGCAATAATAAATAGCTGCACTGAATATGCTCTTTCCTATGTCAGTAGGATAATTTTCCTTTATTTAAAAGAAAGAGAAAGTCACAGATCCAGTAATTATGGGACAGTAATTTATTTATTATTAATTGTTATTACCACCAATATAATCAGAGAAAAATTCTCATCTACCATTTCAAAAAGAATAATATATTTTTTTTCATATTTTTGGACTTAAAATAACATTACATTCCCGTGTGTCAATATAAAGTACATTTTTTACAAGGTATATTCTACTATTCAATAGCTGCATATCTTATAAAAGACTGGCAGTAGGGTGAAGGCTTATGTATTTGACCTATCAGTAGGTCAGAATAGGGAGACCTATGAGCATACTGGCTCTGTGTAACTTCTGTGTGAATTTTGTATCTTAGATATACTTTAGAGCTCTTATTAAAAAAACAATGTCATTTTAATAATTTGAGAGATGATTAAACAGTGACCCAAAGGTGGCAGAGCTGTTCTTTTTGTAGCCATATTGGAAGTTCAACACAGAAATCTTAATAGAGATGCTGTCAGAACCATTATATCCTCAGCTTCATGCCTCTTTACTCTGAGTGCCCCTATAATAAAGATTGCATCTGTGATCATACTTGTATTTGAGTAATAAGCTTATATAGAGCAGTGTTTCCAGTCATTTTCTGTCTGATAAATGCTTCAGACTTCTGATCATATCTCCTGACTTTAGTTGGACATTCTGATCCTGTGTGCTAGCTCTTGACACTTTGGTTTGTTCCCACTCTTAGTTCCTGACTTTAATCATCTAGCAGGGACATCTAATTCCCGCCTTCTTTCTGTCAGTTCTAACCGCTAAAATATTTGCGCTCCCCAACATGGTATTGTGTAATTAGTCTCAGAGGAAAAAAAAAATGCAGTGTACGTTTTGCAGGTTAAACATAAAATCAGTTTTAAAATGAGTTCCACTGTACTCCTGAGGGATACAGTTCTGGGTGAAGTGTAACTGAAAAATGTATTGAGTCCATAAAAAACAAACAATTAAGAAATATCAGAGAGATTTAATTCTAAGTGTCCACACCTATTGGTCCTGTTTAGAGATTTCTTCAGCACCTATTCAACAGGGGGAAAAAGGGGAAAAAGACTTTTAGAGTTCTGTAGTTGGTTAGGAAACAAAAGTTTCATTTTCATTTTGACTAGATCATGAAATTATTTTTGTTTCTTGTACAGTTTAAAGAAATGTTTGAACAAGTGGTTTCTCTAGATGAAAAATATCTCTTGGTACTGCAGACATAAGCTATCTCCGCTCCTGTTTCATCACCTTTCTGAGAAAGGATTCATGCCTGAAAATATTAATAAAATAAGGCTTATCATGAGTAGGTTTTCGGCCACTTATCAGTTCAATCCCTAGGATGAGGGGACCTGAGTGACAAAGTAAATTATGTTGCCCACAAATACTACTGCCAGTGACTACTTTTACTAACAGTACTAGAGTTTTGACAGCTTTAGGTTAGCAGCTAGGATGAATAGTTATCTTCATTCATGCATTTGTTGGTTTGTTTATATATACAAAAAGCATAACTCACCGGTCCACCCTATATATGCAAGGGGGAAATTGTTCATTTCCTTGGAAGAAACTAGGCTCTTTCAAAGAGAGAATTTCCCCCAAACATTTTACTGAATCAAGAAGGAGGAGAGTAAAGTACTCAGCTGGGATCCTGACACCTAAGATATTGATTGAAGCAGGAAATTGATAGACCCTAAGAGGAGTATGCCAAGATTGCTAAAGGTTCCCTTCCAGAGAAAGGTTCTCTCCAGCAAAATCTTGGAATGGAAGGCATGTCCTAACAGTACATAATGAGTAGAGAGACCACTGTGTGTGAATCCTTTCGGTTCATATTGTTTCTCTCTAGTCAAATGGAGTTTTGCCTCAAGAAGTTTTTCTTTTCTTTTTTTTTTTTTTAAATAATACTTACCTTCTGAATTTAAAAGCTTTTTAATTTTTTTATGAGCTCACTGTAAGGAAAAGGAATAGGCTAGTCTCTTCCAAAATACTGATATGTGCATTTTCATACCGGTTCTTAGTAACTCATTACTCTCTGCTAACTAATATTGGAAGAGAAGCCACTATTCCAAGTCAAGAAGCCAGAGGGAACGCAAAAAAGACTCTTAAGCCTCTTTCCTCTCTCCTCTTGCTCTTTTTAAAGAAGGATGTATGACATTCAGATTAAAAGTGGCCAAAACATGGAAGGGGTATGCACAACAATACTGTGGAATACCAGAGACTGAAATATCAAGGCGGTAGAGCTTCCCTTCTCCAGCTGCTTTCTCTGTCTTTGAAGGTGCTGCAGTGCCTGAATAAACTGCCCCTTGTATGAAAGGAAATTAGTAAAGACTTTATTGCTGGTATTTTGAATGTTTCAAAAATATATATTTTTCTGTTCCCTTTTACCTTTTTTAAGACAATAAATAAGAAAGACCTGCATAGAAACTATAGAGATATGGCCTCTTAAGTTATTGTTGAAAATAAGATTGGGGAATCTAAATCTAAGATGTGTTACATCTGCTGCTAGTTTTAAATCCTTTTGTTTAAGGTTTTTCCAAAGTATTGCATCTAAAATGTTAAATGAGATGTGGGAATGTTTCATTTTTTTTCAGTGTTTGATTAGTAGCCATCTCATGAGAGTCAGTGTCTAATGTTTACATATTCTTTTCAATTCTAGCCTACAGAACTTGGATTCCAGACACTTGAGTCATCTGTCCTCAGTAGTTATCTATCCAATTAGGAGTGGTGGGGAGGGCGGTAAGGTATGTGGAAAAGGCATTAACTGCCATATGCAAGTAAAACATGGAATTTACCATAATTATTATTTGACATAGATTTTTCGGTAAACATTAATTAGCCAACAGCAGGTCATATTTAATCAAATATTTTAAAATGTGTATACTTCAGCAATTTATTGGCCAATGTCACTATATTTAAATGTCTGTCAGTATTTTCATTAGGAACCATATTTTGGAAAACAGAATTTAATTAAACAGTAGTTCAACTTCTCTAAATTTTGTCAGGCTGAGAGCTGGCATACAGGCGAGATAGAAAATATTTCACAACATAATTATTGCCCCAGAGGAACTGAAGCAAGCAGACAGGACATTCACCTAGTTCTTAAAGTACAGCTGTTAAGAGAAAAATCTAACAAAGCTAAAGTAAATTAGGGAAGGTTTGTTTCTGTTGTTTGGATGTTGGTTTCTTTTTCTTGTTTTTTTTTTTTTTTTTCCCATGTAATGTAATCAGCTGGAGGGTGAACAAGGTTTAAAAAGCGATAGCAAAATTACACTACTTGAATTTTGAGGACAAAGGAGATTGTTTGGTGACAGAGATCTCCACCAGTCCCCCAGAAACGGTAGTCTGTTACATAGTTGAAAATATATGCAGTCAGCACTTTATGAGCATGTACAATCCAAGTGTAAAATTCATAAAAAAGTTGATAGGAGAAGTGGCATATAAATTTTGTTGCAAATATATTGTCAAGAATATGCAGAGTTATTTAGTAACCTCTTGAAATAATGGTTGTATTTGCAATAAAAGAGAAGGCCAATTTTAATTATTGGAGCTTATTTTTAAGCCATATTGTCCGTCATTTATTCCTGGCAAAGATGCACGTCACCAGTGTATGCAAGGCTTAAGCAAAAAGTGCTAAAATTATGAAAGAACCTGTTTTGTAGCATTATATGGCCAATCTTGGAAATTAAGTAAAAAATTCATTTACATTCATCCACGAAGGAGACTGAACTTCCACTACTAGTAAATGAGGCATGTCATCACTGCCTGGGATGTTTTGTATCCACCATCAGTACAATTTCCAAAACATATAACACTGGCTCAAGTTTCTGCAATGGCTCTATAAGTAAAGTACAATACTGAAGACTACTGCAGCACAGATGTTCTATTGGTGCAAATGCTAGAAATGTGGTGAACTGGTAAGGTGCACAGAGAAATAACAGTGAATTATTTAAAACATATGTTATGAAATACCCTGCCAAATAAAGATGTTAAAATAGATGGTATGAACATATGGGAGAAATGTTTTTAGTATGAAAATATGAACTGAAATAAAGCCTGACTGAATAGGTGCAGACCACATGATTTTGTTTTTCTGGTTTCGTTTCATTTTTAAAAGAGCATGACAGAGATAAATGGCAGAGTTTTAGACTGTTTGTTGTTGTTGTTGTTGTTTGTGGGTTATCTTTTTGTTTTCTTTTGCTTTGTTTAAGGAAAAAACCATGACGGTCAATTATGACAACAAAATAATAAACTTATTTCTAGGGAGCATTGGTTTGAATCTGAAAAACAAACAAACAAACAAAAGAAAAACACCAAAAAAACCCAGAAACAGTATGCATATTTCTGACATGGCATATGTTTCATTTGTCACTTAAAATTTGATTAAAAAAAAAAAAACCTAAAAAAACTTTGGGGAGTAATTTTAACTTGTGATCTGTTCTGACAGATTTTCTGTTTTGTCATTCTAGCTCTATCAATGTGTGCCTGATTGGGTTGCCAATGCTTTACTGAAAGAAAGATTTTTTTGTTGTTGTTGTTCTTTATCTTTCACAACCCTTTTGTCATTTCATTGACTTGAAGTTATAGTTACCACTTCTGCCCAGCTACGTGAGGACATGTAAGAGAACTTATTTCTAGTTCCTTGTATGCTCACTGTTGCAGCACGCACGCCGGAGATCATGAGACAATACCAATATGGTTAGGCAAGTGATTCGTTTATTGATAGAACAATCAGACTTTTATGCATTTGTGAAAAGCGTGCTGCAACATGGCATTATTTGATTGGTTGGCTTGAGCAAGTCTCTGTATGCTTTTGCTGTTTCAAAGTTTCTGCTTTTCCCAGCACTTTGCTTCCTGCTGTTCTTGCAAGTTACTTGTTCCAAGGCATCAAGGACAACTCAAGAGTCCAGCACATCCAAGTAAACGTGCCCGTTGTCATGTAGATAGTTCCCCACAGCTCACCAGATTTGCACTTACCCACACCTCCTGCTAAGTTTCTAAAGATTCTTCTAGTCAGTGTACAAGAAGTAATTTTGCTTTGTCCATACTTTGCAAGAAAACTAAATGGACAAAAGTGCACTTTTTCCTTGATCTCATTCATTTCACTGTAAAGCATAATGATGCCACCAGTCAATGCTCCACCACTCAACTCTGCTGGACCAAGATCCATCAAGAGCTTTTTGTTTGGGGGGAAAATAAGCAAAAAACTGGTTAATACAGGCTTTATCTAACCTGCCAAGTCTTTGGGAGTTCATAGTGGTAAAACAGGAAATCATCAGTAAGCTAAATAAGTCACTTGAATTGGGATCAATGTTGGGCAGGTGCTGGTGAGTGACATGAGCTCTGACTGGATTTCTCATTGCAGACAGAAAGTCTCATAGATGTAAGGCTTGTTGTGGCTTCATCCATCCCTATTGCTTCTGGCTAGCCTGGCCACAAAATTCATCAAGTAGCAAGCCTGTTGCCTGAAATGTGGAGTCCTGGTCTTCAGCTGAATAGTAATGACCAGTGTTAGCTACAGGCATTGGTGGTCTCATTATGATGACAGCCACCTGTTTTAGTTCTTAGTGATTTCCTGGAGTAGGCAAAAGTCATTCCGAAAAAGGAGAAAGATTGTGGATTTCTTTAGTGGTGTGATACACTCCTTCTGGCCTTATATTTTTTCTCTGGTAATAACAACTGACCTTGGAGATGCTGTCTGGCTCCCTAGAAGACTTGCACTTAAACATGTCTACAGTGGGTTACGGGATGTGTGAATGAAGATTAGAGAAGCGCATCAAGAGAAGTGTGACCAACAGGTCGAGGGAGGTGATTCTGCCCCTCTACTCTGCTCTCATGAGACCCCACCTGGAGTACTGCATCCAGTTCCGGAGCCCCCAACACAAGTAGGAGGACCACGAAGGTGATCAGAGGGCTGGAACACCTCCCCGATGAGGACAGGCTGAAAGAGCTGGGGCTCTTCGGCCTGGAGAAGAGAAGGCTCTGAGGAGACCTTATAGCAGCCTTCTAGTACCTGAAGGAAAGCTGAGGAGGGGCTTTTGATAAGGGCAATTAATGGCAGGATGAGGGGAAATGGTTTTAAACTGGAAGAGGGTAGATTTAGATTAGATATCAGGAAGAAATTCTTTACTGTGAGGGTGGTGAGACACTGAAACAGGCTGCCAAGAGAGATTATGAATGCCCCCTCCCTGGAAGCATTCAAGGCCAGGCTGAATGGGTCTTTGAGCAACCTGGTCTAGAGGGAGGTGTCCCTGCCTATAGCAGGGGGGTTGGAACTAGATGATCTTAAAGGTCCCTTCCAACCCAAACCATTCTATGATTCTGTGATTCTAAGAAGACAATGCAAACCAGTCACGGTATCAAACAATAGTCATCACTCTGTGCGCTTTAATTTGATAGAAATGTGCAAATGCAGTCAGTCTAAATTCCTGTTTCTGGGTGATATTTATCACTGTCTGACTGCAACGAAAGCTGTAGATGCTAGAATAAGATTTGACAAATTGTGAAATCAACAGGGATCCAGAGAACAGAATTGAAGAGTACCTTCTTGTGAAGAAATCAGGTAACTTAGTCATGGTTTTGTGACTTTTTTACTAGCTATTTTTTCCTTTGTACAGCTCTACCAGTGAGAGTTAAAGACCAAACTGAATTGTTCACCACTCACTCAGTATTCAGAATGGGATGCCTCCTAAACGTTGCTGTAGTTGTTGTGCCTGAATGGAAAAAATGCCTTCTTAAGTAGGAAAAATTGGAGCAAGAGTGCATGGCTTAACTGTAAGAATTTGCATATATTAAGGAATAGTACTTATAATTTTTTTCAATAAATAATAAATAAAAAAACACAGCTCAGGCATTCAATAAAGAAAAAAATGAGTCGCACTGTTCATTTTGCACTTAATAGAAATGCCACTTTTGCTCTCCTTTCCTGTCCTCTTCTTATTTTCATTTTTTTTCACCTTTTATCTTTTTTTCTCATTTTCTTTTTTCACTTTTTCTTTTAATATTTACTTCACTTTTTTCCTATAATTTTCACTTCCCCTGCCTTCCCTTTTCCTAAAAGAGGTTTATGATTAATTAAAAAAAAAACAACAGCAGCAGCAGCAACACCACCACTGTATCATTTAACTTAATATCATTTTAAATCTTAAAAAATCTTTTTTTTTGTTTTCCTTTTGGCTGTTAAAGTGATGAAGGGAACGGAGCTTCTGACATACAAGGAGAAACAGAGAAAGCAGGAGCCCAGCTCCATCTTCATTAGTTCGTCCTTTTCAGAAATGGAGCAAGGGTCTCTCAGCCATATAACTCATCGCAATTCTGTAGATGTGGTTCTCTAGTACCAGCTCTCTAGTACACCAACCGAGCCAATTATCACTCTCTATAATATTTTACATTACCCTTAGAGTTTACACTTGTCAATGTCATTATTTTATTGAACATTCTTTGAAATAATTTTGATCCATCAACTTTGGTGCTGGCCTTTGCCCACAGCCAAACTACCCCCAGCTGCTCACTCACCCACCCCTTGCTTCTCTAGGGGGCAGGGTTGAAAATAGAAAGAAAAAGAAAGAAAAATAAAAAAGAAAAACAGGAATGAGAAAGTTCATAGGTCAGGGAGATCACTCAGCAGTTATCACCATATTCCCCAGGTCTAGTCACACTACACTCGGGGAAAATTAACTTACTGCCAATTAAATTAGAGTAGGATGCTGATAAACAAAGACGAGAATTAAAACACTTCCCACCATCTCTCTCCTTTCTTTTGAGGCTCAACTTCACTCCTCCATTCCTCGCTCTCTTACCACTTCCCCGCTGAGCAGCGCATGGGAACTTCCGCCCCGCCCTGCCCCAGCTAGGCCTTTCCAGGGGCTGAGGGAAAGCCATGCTCCAGTGTGGTCTCCTGCCCAGAGGTTCCGGAGGTCTCCACTCCGGCTGCCCCTGAAGCCCCTCCTGCCCTACTCCCCCGGATACAGACAGGGCTGTTCCTCCCTCTGTTGGTGGCTGCCGGCAGTGTTGTGCCCTCCCTTCCCCAGGCTGGAGCTGGTTCTGTCTGGCACGGGGCCGCCCCGCAGGCCTGGGACGACGCCTGGCATCTGCGTCTGGTGCAGAACTCTATCCTGTATTTATTTTTTCGTTTTGCTCACGTGGATGGTGTGTGTATGGATGGCTGTACAGCTATCAGTATGTGTACTGGAGTAAACAGAGATGAAAAAGTGCTTCTGTTCTGTGAAGCATGTAAGATTTTTTAGGTTAGGCACAGATACATAGGTGAGAGGGGAGTGTGACTGTGGTTTGTTTACTTAGCAGATTAGTTTTATCATGCGTGTATTCAAATAATACTTTTGCTTAGTATTTTTTTGTTGTTGTTGTTTTTGTTTTTCTCGAGGAGCGCGAAGGTGGTTGTGAGGCTTTGGACAGGTGTAAAGAACACCTTCAAACACAACAGAATGACAGGGGACTGTGAAAACCGTTTAATTTCACCTTCTCATAGCTCAGTTCATTACATTGCACTAACAGTTGGGTGATATGCTACCAGGTAGTAATAGGTCACCGTGCGGTGTTTGGTCTGTGATGGGCAGGCGTTGAAGCTGTCCTGTCTCCTCTTGCTGCAGATTGTCTGTAAAAACAAATCCACTCCATCAGGAGTTGAATAGGCTGGAGCTGAAGGTGTTGGTTGTGTCATGGCTGGTGTAATGCTGGATGCTCAAGGTATCTGAGGCCAAGAATGAGGTCAGCAATCCTCTGAAACTGAGTGAAGCTGCAGTTGTTCTGTTCTGACTTTGAAACTAATCATAAAAACTCAAACTTAATTCCATACTTGGAGGCCTTTGTTTATAATGTGGCATTTGATTTCTTTACAGTGTTTCTGGCATTTTGTGTTAAAATTTCACCTACATTAAGTGTACTGAAATCTGTCTGACATTTATTTACTCTTTATGCTAGAAAAGAAAGGAAATCGTCAAGGGACTATAACAAAAGATAGCATTGCAACAGCTTTCTCTGAAATGAATAGCTTTTACAGAGTTGTAACTTGTTTGCTCTTTTTTCTGTTTAAATTGGATTTTGGATCTCATTTCAAGTAAAATAATGTAAGATTATTCCAAGAAGAGCTCGATTTTTTTTTTTTAATTAGAATTCAAGAGGGAAAACCTCTAACAACTTCAAATTACACCATTCCAGGCCAGAGCCCTGATCTTTAACTGAAATGCTTATAAAAATTTAAAGTGCTCTAGTAATTTCAAACCAGTGTATGCTGCAATGCCCAGAACCCTGATTGCCTCCAAATTTCACTTCCAATAAATTTAAATTGCGTTATGCAATGCAGAGTGATTTAAAATTATTGGAGTGCTTTAAATTCCATACTGAAGTGCCTATAAAATTTGAAGCCTTCCAATAATTTTAAATCACTTCATGTTGAACTGTGATTTAAGCCTATTTGTAAGCAAAAGTCCAAGCATCCTATGCTTTAATTTGTAATGATTAACAACACTGGAAAAAAGGCAGTTAAAGATGTGTATGAAACATGCCACTTCTCAGTGAATTAACAGAAATACGGATATTAAATACAAGGTGAAGCATTCCACAACAGCAGTTATACTGCTTATGTCCCCCTCTGGTCTGTGCTGGTGCAGCCTCACTTTGATCGCTGTGTGCAGGTTTGGGCACTAGAGTTTAAGAAGGTCTTACAGCTATTACAGACTGTCCAAAGGAGGGCTATGAAAGTGGTGAAGGGTATGGAGGGCAAGGTGTATGAGGAGCAGCTGAGGTACCTGGGTTTGCTGAGCCCAGAGCAGAGGAGCTGAGGGGAGGCCTCATGGCGGCTGCAACTCCTTACAAGGGGAGTGGAGGCGCAGCTCTGAGCTCTGCTCTCTGTGACAGCGACAGGGTCTGAGGGAACAGCATGGGGCTGCATCAGGGGAGGGGCAGCTGGGGATTAGGGAAAGGTTCTGCGCCAGAGGGAGGGCAGTGGGCATGGAACAGGCTGCCCAGGGCAATGGGCATGGCATCGAGCTGCCAGAAGTCAAGTGTTTGGACAATGCTCTCAGACATAGGGTTTGGATTTTGAGTGGTGCTGTGTGGAGCCAGGAGCTGGACTCTGTGATCCTTGTAGGTCCCTTCTAACACAGGATATGCTGTGATTCTGTTCTGTGATTCTATGAAGATAAAAGGATAATAACGTAATTGTTTTGTGAGATAACTACTACTATAGCGCAAATGAGTGTCCTGGGGAGTGTTAGATAGGAAAGTTTGTAAATATATTTGATGAAATTTATTTACATTTGTCACGACTGTAATATTGATGACTGCTATTCAGTAATCTGAGAGTATGCAAGGTACTGAGCATGAACACGCCTAAAAGATGTGTCAAGGCAGTACATCCAGATGCTATTTGGAGTATGTTACAGATCAGCGAAGCCAAATTCTACTCTTAATTACACCAGTGTACGTTCAGAGGTGCTTTCTTAACTTTAGGATTTGCGTTAAAAAACTTCGTAATCTTACAAGATGAAATATATCTTAAAGGGCAGTAAGTATCTTTACAGGAGAGCTTCCTGTCTTCTTTTTGTCTTGAGCAGGCTTTTTCTAACGAGCCAGGAGATAAGTAACAATAATAACAATATTCCAGTGACTCTTATTAATGGTTTGGAATATTTTATCTATTATATTACACGGGCAGCACTTTCCAGAAGCGTACAGTGTTATCTTAGCTTTTTTTTCCAGGGAATTTCAGAGGGAGTTTTCTCTTTGTGGAGAGAAAGAATGTTGATTATTTGCATGAATATTCTTTGAGGGATAAAAATCTTGTTGCATTGTTCTGATATTCTTTTTTTTTTTTTTTCCCATCAGAAGCATGTAGGAAAATCCACTGAATGAAGGAAATAATCACATAAAATAGAATTGAAGTACATCTCTGTGCATAACTAGAAGCAAAATGGCTGTAGTCATTTGAAGCCATTGAAGATACAGTTATTTTAAGACCCATGATGAGGTAGCCAAGTCTTTATTCTACTCCCACACAATATGATTCTTTTTTTTTTTTTTTTGTGCACTAAACAATATACTCTAAACTAGTACAATAAATGGCAGTTGTCTGCTTAACTTCAGATAATTCATTAGGGGAATTAACTTTTTGCTTATAGGCCTAATTTCCCTAAAATTGACACGGGATATAGAATTATTTACTTGGGGAACACACTGTGGGCCTGAGGAAATATTCAGGATTCTTTTGCAAATGCAGAAGGAATTTTACATATGCAAAATGGAAACACCAACAGAAAATAAAAAATTAGCATCATTCTAATGGAATAGGAAAACCAATTTTGTTATCCCAAGAAATTCTTCTCTGAGAATTGCGCTTCAGTCATAACATAAATTGAGGTAAGGGCCTGGTCTAGTCTTATTTTTATTTTATTTTATTTTTTTCTGGAGGGGAAGGCTAAGAAGCTGTCCTGCCCGTGCCCTGCTTTTAGGCGACGTGTTCCTCATAGTGAGACAGCATTTGTCTTAGACCGTGTCTTAGATTTAAATGACAGTAAGGCTTGTTCCATCTCAAGTACAGTTTATTTCATTGGTTGGTGACTGCAGTAATTACTCCTTCCTAGGCTAGGAGGCTGTGAATTTCCAGGATGTGACAAAGCCAGACAGATGACAAAGTACATCTCTTGGCAATGTAAGATGCATCTATAACCCTGGTTGCTTCTTCTACTCTTTAATGACTTCTGAGGTGTGCTGACACGTTGTGAACTAAATAGAAGAACTGCTCACTGGTAAATAAGAATAGTAATTTTTCATCTGAAGCTGTCACCAGCATTGAGAGCGCTGTACAGCCTTTCTTTTATTTCCGAATATACTTTTTGCTTTAGAAAAGTTCAGCTGCAGGTGAAAGGGCAACTGGCATTTGTGGTTCCTGAGAACATTTTTATGTAATGAATCAGAGAAGCAAATTTTTCATATGATAGCATTATGGAAAAGTGAATAAAAACAACCAAATACAACAAAAGTTTCTTATTTACTGTTTGTCTTTAGAATGGTGTGTGGTTACAGTGAGTAACCTTTTCAGTTGTTTCTCAATTATTTTACTTATTAGAGATTCTGTAATTACTACTCCCTGCATATCAGTTTTTTTGTGCTGGGTTGACCCCAGCCAGCAGCTTAGCACCACACAGAGACTTGCTTACAGTCCCCCACAGTGGGAAAGGAGAGACAATAGGATGAGCAAAGGCAAGAAAACTCACAGGTTGAGACAAATGTAGTTTGATAAGGAAAAAGTAGGAAAACCAAAGCAAAACAGATTATGTAAAGACTCACCACCTCTGACCAATGGACTAATGCTCAGCCAGTCTTTGAGCAATGTCTGTGAGGCCAGCATCTTTCCCTCCTATATATATATTTTTTTTTCTGAGCATGATTTTAGATGTCATAGAATAGCCCTTTGTTCAGTCTGGGTCAGTTGTCTAGGTTGCATACCTTCCTGAACTCTTACAACCTTCAGCCTACTTGCTGTTAGGAGCAGAGTGGAAAAAAGAGAAATCCTTAAAGCTGTGAAAATACTGCTCAACATTAGTCAAAACACAGGCATTTTATTAACAGTTTTAGTCACAAATTTATAACTTCTATTAACTCAATTCCGGTGAGACCTGGTACAGTTTTCTAAGCGTATTTTCCCTCTTATATTTCTTTTGTGATTCTTCTGTCTGATTAGAGTTAAAATGAATGATAACTCAAGTTGTATTATTTATCCTCGAAATACGATTTTATAGGGTTCAATTAAATGTTCTCTTAACCACTTCCTTCTATACTTCATAGATAAAAGCAGTGCTCTCTGTAACTTATTCTTTCAAAGTTTTCTTTGCTGTGTTGATAGATTAGAAGAGTAAACAAAAGGTTAACTGGCACAGAGAAAAATATTGAAAAATGCTGCAAAACACATCCATCTTATCTTCTTCCCTGAAATGCTGTTTTCAGTTTTGTACGTGACAGCAGAGGAACAGCAATGAATGAAGAAAATACCTGGAAACGTGGAGACACATTCAATTAAAGAGAGGTTTAAAACATATGGGTATTTATGTAATGGGGACATGGAATTGAGAAAATCCCCAGGATATGGTTGAAAAAAAAGAGTTTTGAATGAAGTCCACTCATGAAAATTATTTCAGCTTGACATCTGCCTTTTCCTGAAGTGCATCCCTGTGCAGCTCTTGCTGAGTTTCTGCCTTCCTACGCTGAAAACTTCACAGTGGATAGTGGAGGTGATATTTAGAAAGGAAATACTTACATATGCTTATAAGAGGATAAGAGGAGGGAAAACGTTTATGTCCCTGAGTTCTTATAGTACAAAATCATTTAATCAACCTCAAAATATCTGATTTAAAGTAAATACGGAAGTGTTGCTTTCCTGAACCACACATTATATTTTCCTGAACCACAGGAGGAATTTGAAAAAAGTCACTGCAAAAAGGATTGGGCAACTTGAAAGGCTAGAATTCTTTAAGAAACATTGGAATGGGGCCTCAGATGAAAAAAAACATGGCATTAACAACAACTGAACTGGAGTGGTTTTGGACAGGCCAGAACCTCCCTCCCTCTCTCTCACTCTCTCTGGACAGGAAAAGCCAACTGAGAGAAGGAAGGGGAAGGAAAGGTTGATTTAAGTAGATATTTGGGGGGATAGTGTGATGACTTCTTGCATCTTCCTAAGAGTCACCTGGTATCAGATTCTGTCAGAAGAAAGTCTTAGACTTGATAAGCCATGGTGGACCCACTATAGTGCTATCACCAGTCTTCTAACTGATGTAGAGCATCTGAAACTACTCAGTACGTGATGGGCACACTGAGCATTTTTTGTGCTATTCTGTTTTTTCTCCTATATATGAAAGATTCAGAGAGATTTGCAATTCCCATTTCTTGTGACAGTCCTTCTTAACCTTTCTCCCGAGCTGCATATTCAATCATCATTCATCTCTCTAGAAATACTAATATGTCTAACTATCCTAATATATATTGATTTTTTTTCACTCTGTTAGAGCAATGACAATCCTCACCCAGCTTTCTTTCGTGGTGACTCTTGTGTTTGCCATTCTCATTTTGTCTCCTGAGCAACTTTAAATGTTGAGGCTGTATGTGGTACTGGTGGCAAAAAGTCAGCGAAGAGTCTCTTTAACTCCCAGAGTTAAACAACTTTTCTAAAATTCT
This sequence comes from Numida meleagris, assembly GCF_002078875.1. Classification (NCBI taxonomy): domain Eukaryota; kingdom Metazoa; phylum Chordata; class Aves; order Galliformes; family Numididae; genus Numida; species Numida meleagris. The sequence goes on along the minus strand of NC_034410.1, from coordinate 68,886,912 downwards.
CAGAAATACTTTTTTTTTCTGTCTTTCTGTTAGAACTATATTTATTGTTGCACTGTTCCCTGAATTTAAATTGTCCAAGGCTTAATCAACAGCCTGTGGTAGAATTCTACGAAAAGCCATTTGAAGAAAAGTATATCCTAATAAGTTATATCTTGTAACATAACAGCGGACAGAATGCTAAGAACTGTTACACAGCTTTTCCAGAACGCCAATTTGTCTGTTAACATGAGATCCTGCCTTAAATCAGACCGATTGTTATTCTGCATCTTTTGACAGCTACTGTAGAATTCATTATTGTGCATGTGCAAATGGTTTTATGGCAAATTTTTGCTTAGAGGATCTTGTTTGTCTAAAAATTTCATTGCAACGTAGTGCAGACATATTCAGCATTCTACATAACCATCATTGCATCTGTCATTTATTCCTGGCTGTATAGTCAAGATACTCTCCATTCTAAAAGGACTTAATTTTCAAATACTAAACACAGAAAACAACCTCTAGCACAGGGATATTGAAGAGATATCTCTAAAAGCTATTTGTTCAAATACTAGTATTTGTTAAAAGTAAGAATAGGAATTAGAAAGCTTGGTTGTGGATTTTTTTTTTTTTTTTTTTTTGGTCAGTTGTGTGGGTTATTTACATTTTTGTTTTTGAGGCTTTAAGGCTTTTTCTGAGTACATTAACTGTTTTGCTGTTCTTTAAAATTGGCATGATGCAGCTCAAGGTGATGAACATAACAAACCAATTAGACTTTAAAGATGGTCAAGATTTATTTTGTGAAATTCTAGCCACTTAGAGTTATACTCAAGCCTGACATTTTGGAGGAATTTTTCTTAAACCTGACATTTTGGTGAACTACTCTCACAACAGATTATATCTTCTGTTATCCAAAAATATCTCAGTCGCTTGAGTTCTAGCAACTATCTCCCTGCTTGATTAAGCAATATTTTTTATAGTTACCAAGGGTCATACTGGGCTATTTATTGCATTCTTGCCTCACTTTGTCTATTTGCCAGTCTGAAGTTGTAGCAGAACTTTGTATAATCTTGAAGTTGCAAATAAAATTTACTATAGGCTGGCTTGTTTGCTTGAATTTTTTGTCATGAGTGATACAAAATTGCGTAAGTATGACTCCTGTGATGGCAACAAACAATACTCTGTGTTTCTGGGTTTAAATCTACAGGGGTAAGAGGAGGGAAAGAAGTAAAATGCTGTTTATACTTGTCCGAGAGTAAGCAATATTCCCAAATAAATGAATAGGGAAAAATAGTTGAAATTAGATTAAATGGAAGAGTAGACGATGCCAAAATACTTCTTAATCCTTTGTTGTTGCTGGAGGTTGTTAGTGTTGGTTTCTTATTTAATGGTTTAATGAGTTTCCTAGACAATATAAATACCTGCCTCTCCTCTCAAAAGCACTTGGTACGATACGATATGGTAAATTAGTAGTCTTAGGTAAGAGAAAACAAATACAAAGACTGAAATCATTGACTAAGAGGAGAACAGCATTGTCATTAACCTCAGTGTCAGTCTGAGGTTAATAATGGGACTGTTGACACATAAGTAGTAAATGTTTTCAGAGGTGGTGTGACACAAATAAGTTATGGACATGCTTAATAATATTCTTCGAATATTGGAATAATATTCAAGAATGCTTGCTTTCTGAAAAGTAGATTAATGAAAATGGGGTTTAAAGCTAATAGCACAAGATGCAAGACTATACATCAATCTAATTACAGAAACCTCCTTTAAACTAGACGCTCATTGCTGGAAATTACTGAGAGAGACTTTCATACTCTACTTCACTGCAGAATTATGTGAACTCCCAATACATTGTAGCCGATCATAACATTCTCTCTTCTCAAGAGAGACATACCAGTAAAATTGAAGCAGGGTTTAGTAAAACATCACCTGAAATTCTGTACATAATTCTGACCACTCATTTTAAAAGAATTAGAATTCAGAGTAAGACAAATAGAGAGTTAATTGCAAATTTGGAAAACTTACCATAGGGACAAAGTCTAAAAGAACTTTATTCCTCGCTCAGCTTTTAAGTTAATAGGACAGAGGGTGAGATTGCTCTTTTAAAACACATTCCAGGGAAAAATATCAGGGGAGTAGGAAAGTTACTTCTGTTAAATATGTTATCACAGAAATGTCCATACCCCAAATCTTATTTTTGTCTGAAGATTAATTGTGTAGGCATTGAGCTATGAAAACACCTAGATACTAACTGATGCTAGAACAATGCAGAGCCTGTTGGTATCAGTAGTTAAACCATGGGTCATTTACATGGCTGTGAGCTAAAAATCCAAAAATTAGAGAGTATTAAGCATATGTAAGAAAATATTTAATTGAAAATATATTTCTTTCTTACTATCTATTTTCACATTAATGAAGTGGGACAAAAGCTCAAAGACTATCTGCTTTCTCTGTAAAATATCATTTTAATATCACTTCAAATGCTCAAAACTAAAAAATAAAGCCACAAGAGAATTTTAATAACATAAAAATATTCTTTTTTGACCATGTTGGAACAATAGTTTACAGCTGTCATTCTTTAAATGTATGTTCAGCATAAATGATCAAGAAGGCATTTTTGCATAATTTTGTTTGTTTGTTGCAGCCAGGGTTCAGTCTCTTTCTGTCCATTCACTGCATGTCTTTGCACTCTCATGTCTTGAAAAAACTAGAAAAAAAAGCAGGAGAATGGGGGCAAATTCAGAAGGGAACTAGGGATGGCAATGAGTACGAAAGGTAGTAGAAATCACTGAACACACTTAGTTCCCTTCCTTTCTAGTTGTGAGATGGCCCGTACTGTACCTGTGAATGCAGACTGAGTGGCTCAGTGTCAAAAACCTCAAGGTGTAGAAATGCTCACAGCATATGTGTATGTCTGAAAGTCTTTGTAGATCTGCTTCCCAAATTATCTTCTTGAGTGCCATAGCTGACTAAGATCTTCTGGAGAAGCAGGCTGGTTAGAAGTTTCCTATAGAATAGTTTTCACCACTTTTTTGAAATAAACTTGGACTGCCTGTTCAGAAAACTCTGCTTTCTACACCATCTCTGCTATTTCTTACTCTGTCTTGGCTGAGGGCAGATGATGATTTGTGAGCAATTTTCTGCTCTCTTCTAGTGTAAGCTATGGATAGAACACAGCACTTTCAGCAGCACAGTCCCACCCACCTGAGGCAGGTGCCTGCTACCATTATGTTGAAATGGGTTGGAAGAGGAGTTTCCTTACCATTGGCAGTCTGTGGAAACTTATGATGTGAAATCTAATGTCTGAGAAAGAGAATGACAGTAGGTTAAAATAACCTCCTCTGTTATTGGTTAAAACAAACTGACAAGAAACAGCTGGTTGTGTTACCAAAACCTGACAAGATGATAGCAAGGGCTTATACATTCAGGCGTACAGCAGAAATGCCCCCTAAGAAAATCAGTCTTACTGCCTTTCAGCTATTAGCAATAAGCTCCTACCTCTGTTTTCACACTCATCTGTGAGGCTTAGCAAGCGCTCATAAATCATGTGTGGAAAAAAAAAATAGATATGATGCAATAAATAAATAAACATGATGCAAAAGAGGGAGTTTAAACTTTTTGGTAAATATCTTGTTTTCAATTCTCAATCAGAGTTGAATTTTTTTATATTTATATGCATAAAGTTGATAAGCATTCTTTGGAACCACTCTGATGTTAGGGTAAGAGCAGGAGTCAATCTATTAGTATCTTAGTATTTCTGTTTCCAACCAATTAAAAAAAAACAAAAAACCACAGAACTTTGCTGCAAAGCAGCTCCTCCAAAAGAAAAGTTTAAAAATTACTTGCTGTCATCACTACTTCATTTTCCCTGTGTTATTAAAAGAAATTGCATTGTGTACATCAAAAAGAAAGAATAGAGGCTGTAATTCAATGGCATAATTCTGTGTCAAAGTTCTAGTGACATTACAAAGCCATTCAGACTTCACTATTCTTTTTAAGGTATCAGTGAAATTACAGTCTCGCTATGTACAGTTCAGTCTATTTTGCAGTGCATTCTACTATTCTGAATTTATTACTGCTCCAGAAAGAACCTGAAAAAACATGCTGCTTTGCTTATTTTCAGCATGACTGTCCATCCTAATATTGCATAGTATGCAATGGTCTCTACATAGTGCAGATACTGTAACTAATTAAACTTGGTCCTAAAGGCAGCAAAGTTCAGCTACTCATCACAGTGTGGCTTTTTTTCTATCTTCCTATCAGTACAGTGTGACTCTAAACTAGCAGAACACTCAGCTTGACAGCATCATTTGAAATAGTGCTGTGGCATTAGTTCTTCAGCTTGTAGACAGCCAGTGTTGGAATCATGATCAGAAAGCAGTAGCTATCAAGAGAACAGACCAGGGAATGAACTCCCCTTTGCCATGAAGGGAGAAAGTTGCTGTGATTCTCTCCTGTGTTGTTCAACACTGGGTAGAGCTGGAAGTTCCCACAGTGTGTTACAAAGCCAGGTGGCTAAACAAGTATGTGCCCCATCTGTGATTGTGTGGGGAGGTAAGAGTAAGGGCTGTCTGTGTCTCTATTTACTGAGTCATGACTGGGAGCAGAGGCAAAAAAATTCTTTTTTAGTTTGCATTATTGCTGTTAGAATTAAAATACATATGTAAATCTAAGCAAAAAATAGAAAGCCTTTAAAAGAAAATAATTTTACATTTTTAATTTCAAATTAGGGTACTAAATACTTTTTTTTTTTTTTTGGAAGTTAAAAGCACTGGAAACTATTTCAGTGTTGCATCAGTTCAGAACAAAACTGCATCCATGTTGCAGTAGTATATCTGAGATAGCTCTGTACCAAAATTCCTTTCCAGAATTAAGCCAAAAGCTTGGAATGTAGACACAGCATAGAATAATGTCAACCATTCAGGTCTGTCAAAACAGTGATCAAATTGACTCCCATTGCAGTGCAGCACCAGCCGTGCTGTTGTGCGGTATCACTGGACAGGAGAAGATGATGTAGAGCCAGTGATGTATGTGTATCCAATATGGATGAATATGGATGGAAAAAGCTGTGCCACATTCCAGGAAAAGAAATAGAGGGCAAGGTAAAGTTATGGCATCAAGCTGTCGATGGAATAACTTAAAACATGCTGTTACTCAGTTTCAGTAGAAGCATTAACATGTTGAGGTATGCATTTTACCTTATTTTATAAACCAAGCCATTAAAAGGCACAAAGACTATAGTCAATACAAAATATGCATTTTTTAGAAGGCTGTTGTTGTTGGGGAAAAAAAAAGAAGAAATCTGGGACTATGCTGCAGAACTTCCCCTTTGGGCTGGCTTCATAACAAGAGAATGGTAAACAAGCTAAAAGTTTCTACAGCAGTCCTGTTAACCTTTACTGGAACCATAAAAACATGAATGCCCTTAAGAAAGCTATTAAGCTAAGCATGTGAAGGGAGTTAAAGCTCTTTTATACGGCTATCCAATTATCCTTTCACAGACGTCATTTTCTGGCCTTGTATTAGAACTTAATGAAGCCCTAGAAATAGATCACATATTATGTTGTACCAGGAACCTATCTTCCATCCAGAAATACTTACTGGAAAGAAAAGGACTGAAAAGAAATATAAGTCCTTTAGTATTATGACTCTGGGAAGTTGCTGCTGAGAAGGACTGTGAGTTGATATGGATATAAATAAAGGAGACCACAGCTTTCCCTAGCATGTCCTGAATAGCTGGAGAGGGGGCAAAAACTGATGCTGGCTGAGAGGTTCAGTGAGAGCTATATATTTATATCCTGTAGGATTGTCTCTGATACCTCACAAAATCTTAGCCTTAGAAATCTCAGAACAGACCTTGTTCACCTTTCATTATTGAAACTGTGAAGCACTAATGCAACTGTCAAGAGGAAAAATACCAACAGACTGCATGAAATCTAGAAGAAGGTCCCCTGGCAGAGCTGCGGAGTCTCAGAACAGGCACTGGGGAAGAAGGACAGTTCGAGGATGCCGGATTATTTTTGCAGTGCAGCCGCTCCCCACCCACAGAAACTGTCTGGGGCAGGTTTTTAATCTTTCCTCCTGATGCAGAGCAATGTGTGAGGAAAGAGACATGTTCTGATGATACCTGCCTTCCCGGTTTTAATTATGCAGAGGATAGTTTTAAATGACCGCCCATTGTAGGCTGTGTATTATGCACTTAATTTCCACTGGTAGAATTTACAGGGTCACCCGTTATTTCCATGTGCCTTCACCTTGACTGGCTGCCAGCCACCCACCCACTGGGGAATGGGGATGGGATCAGTCCCTGAGGGCCTCTCTCTGCTGCCCCTCCCTTCTCACTGTGCCCTTCCCAGGGGCTGAGCGAAAGCCCTGCTCTGAATGATTTGGCAGTTGTGAATAATGGGACAGATTGATGCAACTGCCATGCAAGTTGCTGTTGGAGTTTAAGGTTGTGCTATTTGGTACCTGAAAGTTAATTGCTCATTGATTTTATTTTATTTCTTAATATAAATTTGAATTTAATGTTTGACTGATGTAATGACAATGTAGGCATAATTAGTATATCCATTTTACAGATATCTTTCTTAATGTCTGCAACCAATAATGACCTTTTTCTGCCCCTGTGTGGCTTAGATTAAAGCAGTTAAAAATTGGGTTCAACTCACCAGTTTTATTTCCTTTTTAGACCCTGAAACAGAGTACATTTTTTAATGGCTTGATATTTTTCATGTGGAAGCATGTGGAAGACTAGTGCTCAAGTCTTCTAGGGCTCACTGGAATTATATTTACTTTTTGTGAAGAAACTGTTATTTTTGTCATTCTAAATAATACTGTTTGAAACAAAAAGTCAGGCTTCTCGACAAAGAGGATATCAATTTGGATCAAATATATTTTTGTTGCAAAGATACTAATAAATTTTAGTGATCAACATATTACTAATACACTGAAAGAATGTTAATGTCATGATTTCTTAAGATAATTATGATTAACAAAAACAGGATAACACAGAATATGTTACTGCAAACTAATTAGGCAGAAAATTAATGAACTAGTAGTTTAGGAGACAATTAGCACAAAAAACAAAGAAATCATTGTGTTGGAAAACAGCACTATAGCTTCTCTGGCATCTTTGTTATTTTCTCACACTCCATCTCTGTATTACAAAGGCTAAAAAATGGAAGAACTGTTTCCAAGCGGTTGGCTTTTTATAGCATTGTAACTGACCAAACTTTATTTATTGCCCTTTTGGATCAGACCAGAAGTCAGCCTTCATCAGCACCTTGCATCTTTTTTAGAAGAGCTAAATGTATGGCAAGCATCAAGCTGATGTTTTCTCAAATACAACCTCTCAGGTTGCAGCATTCATCAGTTTACAGACTTCCTAAGCTGGAGATTGCTTCAGAACCAAAGACCACATCCTTGAAGAACTTATCTGATATCCTTCTTAGCACAATTCTGCCATCTGGTCCCAAAACATCTCGTGGCAATTAGTTCCACAAATTATCTGCATGTGAAGAGAAAAAAAAAATTTCTTCTTTCAGATTTTTTTTCTGCTTTCAACTTGTTTTGGTGCCTATTTTATTATCCATAATGAAAGACAGCTATCTCTTGCTTGTGTTCTCTGCAACACTGTTGATCTCTCCGATATTTTTGAAATCTTATTGATATCTACTTTTGTATTCAGCAATCTCAGTATCTTACTCTCCAAAGCTAAACAGAATTCTTTAGTGATTCCCATGTACATACTGCTCTGAAATTAATGCCTTCTGTTTTGGCCCACGACATCAGGGGTGGATGCTGGTAGTATGGCAGTAGAGGTTGAACCTTCCTGCCAGTATTCCGTTATGTGTTATTGCTGCGTGACAGATGGCAGCAGAGGGGCAGTCTGGCAGAATGGTGTCTGACATGGAAGTGTGTATGAAGCAAAGGTGTGTCATTAAATTCCTCCATGTGGAAAAAAAGGGCACCCATTGACATTCATTGATGGTTGTGGAACATTTGTGCAGACCAAACAAAAGATGTGAGCGCTGTGAGGTGGTGGTTGGTGCATTTCAGCAGTGCTGACAGCAAGGTGGAAGAGAAGCCATATTTTGAACGGCCATGTAGATTTTTATGAGCATGACACGCAGGCTCCTGTTTGCTGCTGGCAAAAATGCATAGCTTATAGAGGTGACTGTGTTGAAAAAGAGAGTAGCTAAGAGTTTACTATCAAAAAGCATTATTGTGCTCTTTTTATCTGTTATACAATAATGGAATTGTAGTGAGAGGATTGTATAATAGAAATTATAATGAGAATGTTCTGACTTCTGGAGCTCATCGAGAAAGCATTTTGCTTTATACTGTTCTGTAATCATTAGAAATATTACAAATCTTTTTTTATTTTTTTCTCTTTAAACAGGCAACTGGAATTCAGGTGCCAGTTTTTGAGACCAGAACCTAAAACAACTCTGACATAGGCACAGGCAGTGCTCTTCTGAATCAGACTGCAAATTTGTGCTGACTGGCATTTCATAGCAAAAGCTCAGGGAATCCAGCAGGAGGCAATTAAGACATAACATTTGCAGACAAAAATTCCTCCCAGCTCTTGACAGTTAAAGGCCAGTCTTGCCTGAAATACTTGAATTTATATTTTTCCCTTGGGTCCATTACTTTGTACATGGTTAGAGAGCTGAAATTGAAAATCAAAATTCATTGGAGATACTGTGCGGGATCAGTGAGAATTCTCAATTACATTGGCCTGGATCCACGGAAAGATCCATGGAATTCAGTTGCCTGAGGCTGTCTCATGCTCTGTACAACATTTAGGTGCCAGGAGGTCACAGTTGCTGTAATCCAAGCAAGTAAAATTCCCTCATGAATATTTCTTCTTATCTGATCTTTCATGGTTTTCACTAGTGAATTGCAGACTTTGCCCTCCTGTATCTCTTTATAACCAATCTAGATTTGGATCTGAAACTCTGGACTGTATTTACGTGATTCAAACTATATGGGAGTATAGACCATCATAAAGTTTTTTTTAATAATAATCTATATACTTAGTATAATTCTATATTCTGCATTCCACTGAATGTTATGATAATGTCTGCAGGCATTGAAGATACGTAGTCAGTATTATGAGAGGTCCACTTAGAGTCACCACGAAGAAATAAGGAGAAAAAAAATTGTTCAACAAAAAAAATTGTTCAACAAATTGTTCCCTATAGAATAAATTCATCTTGTGTTTGGCTATGAAAAGACTTGAAATCAGGTCCTCCAATACCAAAAATGGGCAGTGTTACATTTTACTTCATAAGAGCTTTTTAGTTTTGGCTGAGGTTAGGCAAAATCCAGGGCTTCACAAATATTAAAAAATATGTTTTGTGCAAAAGTTATTTACTTTCTCATTATCTCTTTCAGTAAGAATATTAGCCTAGTTGGCAAGAAACTGAACACTTTTTAGTGGAAGAGATTCTAATAGGCTGAAATGGTACTGCATTTCTAAACACTACAGTGAATGCATACTAAATTTTCCACAGTGATAATAATAGAACAAGAGGTTTTGTTCTATTTCAATTAAAGACAAAGTTCTGTATAAGTCCAGTCAGTCTTTCACCTGAGATAGAATAGGAAGGAGGTGGCCCTGCTGGCAAGATTAATTATAGCTTGAAGTATAGCCCTCTCCTAAGAGATTTCTTTTCTTAAGTAATATATTGCTTGCAGAACTAGACATAAACACAACATTTATCTCCTCTGTGGGGGAGCAGGATGGATTGCCTCTGCATTACTTTCATCACGATCTTGTAGTAAGCATGCCTTTATAAGATTATTTAAATTATCTGGGGTGGTAGACTGTGAGAGGTAGGAAAGAAGAGGCGTGTGGGGTACTGATGGAATAATGAAGCAGGAGGAATGTGCAGGAAAACTTCTTCATGGCTTCTGTATCCCCTGGTTGCCTGTTTTCACAAACCTCATGGGAAAAGAACAACTTTGAGATGATTTTTCCCTGGTAAAATTTTGTTGACCTTAGCAACCATTTAGGTTAAAACATCAAAACAGGTGTTTTAGTGTTTGGGGTTTAAGCATGTGAATAAGTGCATTTTGCTTCCCTTAAATGTTTCTGGATTTTTTCTAGCAGAATAGACAAAGGACAATAAAAACATCCTCATTACAGTCATGGAGAAAAAAGCCTGCGTTCACAGAGTAGCAGTTACTGAGTTGCATGTTGATGTGAAGCATATGGTAGATCTGCCTTTCATCACATTATGTTAAAGCATACAGAACTTCCCATATTCTGTACATTTCAGCATCTTTTTATCAGTATTTGGAGCAGTTTTTTAAATTCAAATACACTTTACAAAACCCGGTTGGTATTGCATAGGAGTGCAAGTATAATTTTGGTGATACTTAGCCACAAGTACCTGCATTGTTCATCAGCGTGTTGTTTCATCCTTGCAGTAGACATTATTTCTTTGTCCTTAAAGCCTATTTCAGCTCTAGGATAGCACAGTACTGTCCCAAGGTGGTGGTGCAGATGTTAGTATTGCCATGTCCCCAAAGCTGGGCACTTCATGATCCTGGGTCAGGGTGTTTTATGGCCCAGTTGCGTTTTGCTCATATAAAAGCTAAACTTTTAGTAGACGTGAACCATGCAGGAAAACAGGAAAACTGCATGCCGAAATTAGTTTGTTGAGATGGATATACATTTCAGCACAAGGTTTCAAAATAGGAAGAAAACACTGATATAGAAACAAATATAAAAGTAGAAACGTAAAAAGGAGGACTTGGAAGATGCTGACTAAGCAATGCCAAGGAGCTGTTGCAGAGAGTGGGAGAAGTTGCCCTTTTGTCAACCCATTGAGAACTGCTTGTTAGTCTTACAGGAGGGTGCTTAGAAGGTCATACTCATGCTTCACCTGGTACATTGTTAATCCTTGCTGGTGTGTTTTTTTGTTTTTTGTTTTTTTTTTTCCTGTGTTAGCCAGCCACATTGTTTAGAGGCTTCACAACTGTTTCATAGTCCCTTGCTAGGAATGTTTTTGTTGTCCTTGTGCACAACAAAACGTATCTGCACAGTATCTATGAGACAACAAGTGAGTGGCTTCCATGTCAAAAGATTTTTCAATTAGAAATGGTTATTTCCTCCTCTGTTTTTTATATAAACCATCCTTGCTAATGTCTGGCAAGAAATATGCAAAAATGAATAACACTTTAGTTTTTTATTCTTCATTAAGACAGTCAAAGACTTAACTGCTTAAATTTTCACTTGTGGTTTATTTTGTATCCAAAATCTTAATTGACATTCAGTTGGAGGAGAAGAAAATGGAAGCAAAAATATAAACATGCAAATTATTCTTTGAAAAAAAGTCGGTTTCTTTGTAGCTGTAACACAGATTTTGTGAAATTCAGAGGTTCAGAAGCTGGAAAGCATTCCAATTTTTAGATGCTTACTGAGATGAAATTACTATGAGGTCCTCCCCCTTCTTATTCTTTGCTACTTATTTTGAGGAGATGTACCACAAATAAAAATCATTTATTTATTTAATATTTATTAGTTTGTGTTCTTGCTGAATGTTATTTTAAAGGCATTGCTCTGAATCTGAACAGCAAATTAGTGCCCCTTCTAATCTGATGTGAATAGGATGCTGACAATTTTCCGTAAATAAACCATGAATTTTAAAACAAAACTCAAGATGATTTAATCGAAGAGGAATACTAACTTAGTATTTTGATCATCCAGATAGCATACTTTTTAGATAGTTCACTCTCTTTGCATGTATAGCATTGACAATAAGAAAAAAAAAGAGGCTTTCTACATCAAAGCATTTTGCAAAAACAGGAAATATCATGTTTAAATAAGATGGCAGTGTACCGAATCCCAAAATATATCTGCCACTTAGCTATTATTCATTGAGTTTATTGTTGTTACATGTATCAGATCTGGATTATCTAAAACTTCCTGTCAATTGCACAGAATACGTGATTTCATAGAATGCCTTGATCTTGATATGCAAGAAAATTATAGGTGACAGTTCCCTTGAATTTTAAAAAGCATTCTTTCTCTGAAATTTATCAAGAAATAAAACTATTCAACAAAAAATGTAATAAAACCATTCTTCAAGAAAAAATACTGATTATTAAAAAAAATAATTATGAAGAGGGATTCCAAAGTATAAATTGTTAAAGTGGTTGATCAGAGGTTCAAGTTTGAAGATTTCTTGATTTTTATTTAATGAAGATTTTTTAAAAAAGCACCATCTAGACCACCATCTATATGACAGGGAAGATAAAGATTACACATTGTTCATGAATAACTGAGCAGACGCTTGCAGACTGATTTTTGAGACAGTATGGAACTCCAATTGCTTTGCTTAATCGTTATCCTCTGTTTTGCTGTATAATGGAGCATTTATGAAGTTAGTCTCTTTGTTACACTAAGATCATATGGAATCCCCATATATTCATTAATAAAAATTGTTTTCCTAATAAATATTTATCAGTAGCCAATTTTAATAGAAAGAAGTGAAGTTTTACAAAAGTTGTAGAACATTCTCAGAATACATGAGCAATACATGTATAGGCCAATGTATAGATACTTTAGAGTTGGGAGCCAAGTTTCACTAGAGCTTAGTATGCTGTCACAGTTAACTTATTCAAAGAGAGAAAACAAAATCGTTCTGTTAAACTGAATGCAACAGAGTACGCTTCTCCAGGCTGGTAGAGGTGAGAAGGGTCTTTCTAATGGGAAGTGGAGTCAAATATAGACAAATTCATTCACTTGAAAATGAAGCAGTATTATTTTATTGCTCTTGACATTTATTCACGGGTAGCTAAGTATTCTAAGTGCCTAGAAGCAAATGAATGGTGCATAAAATGAGAGTACTCAACCTGTGCCATTTTGAATTCAATAACAGTTTAATAGATGGTACACAACGGCTCGTAGGCATTTCTTCTGGACCACAGTTCAAACTTTCACTGACTGGTGGGTGTGAGCTAGAAATGGTCTCTCCTAACGAGGTTACCAGCCAACCTAAAGAAGGTTTGTTGTGTCACCCCAAAACATCTAAACTAGTTTTCTTTTTTAACATGAAGAGACATTTCCCTATCAAAACTATCTTTATTATGTTGTCTGTTTTGTAGTTTTGAAATTAATAGCTACATTCTGTCATTAGGCTAATGCAGCATCTCATACATTGTCTATCAGATATTTAGGGCACACTTTTATCTGATGGTATTTTTTTTTTTTTACCAAGTTTACAAATATGTGTGCTGTCAAAGAAACGTGTCATACATAAGCACAGTTCTGTTTAAAAAAAAATATGGTGGATAGAAACAGAACACTCTTTATAACTGAAGAGCTTTGATAAAACTACAAAGATCTAACAGCTCAGAGACACAAGCATGAAAGCCAGTGACTGTTTGATCAGGTATTTTTCTTTTGACATATGTTTGCAAATTGTAACTTAAAAAATCAAAACTCTGATGAGTTAGTTTTATTAATTATTATTCAGTTACTTTATATGTTTGCATAACTACGTTCCAAAAATTTTGATTGGATATTTATAAATGTAATGGTCAATTTTCTAAGCTTAGAAAATTTTCAAAGTCTGAAATGAATATTAGTAATCTCCCTACCTGCATGTTTGCAAAGGCTTTGCTTTTAAACTGAGGAATACTAGAAAATCCCTGATAGTTCTGAGTCTTCCCACTTTCCTCTGAGTAACTGTCTGCTGTGCACTGAGGTTGATGTACATTTTGTGACCTTAGGATCCGAACTGGGGCCCACTGGTCATAGTAAAAACCTTGATTTATCAGTGTGATGGTGGAACCTGAAATTTCTTTTTACTTGTGGGAAAGAATGAAAGCACAAGACATTTCCTTACTTACCTACAGTTCAGGAGTCAACCTTACTATTACTTAGATACTAGTACTGTCCATTACCCTTGTTAAACACATGGTTTTGTTCCTCTGACTGGTCAACTAACTGTTGATGAGCCTATTACATGCATTTCCTCATCTTAACAATAAACCCCTACCACATGCTTAAGGATTGGCACAGTGATTTTTTGCACATTCTATTACTACTTGTTTCAAGAGGAGACATCATTCTGAAGAGTGTTTTCTGTTTTTTGCCTATATATTTTGAGTATTTTTTACTTTTATACTTCTATATTTTTAGTTGTAAACTGTATGTCATAAGAAATAGAAATAATATTTTTTATCCATTGCTTTTGAACAGTAGAATTAGAGGAACAGTGAAATTTACTGATAAATTATCGAGTTTTGAGGATTATGGTGTGTATAACTGTGGAATTATACACCAGTATCTACTGCTGAGTGTGGTGAGCTGTAAAGCAAGGAGATGGTCTGATCACAGAGACACCAACAAAAAGAATCATTCAGGAGTACACGTACCTGTTTTATGTTAAATTCACTCCAAATTCTAATCCCAAATAGCTTCCAATTTTGGAAAGTCTGCAAAGAGCAGAAAAATAGCTAAAGGTGGTTTTCCAGTTTTTCATTACCTCTAATCCTGTATATATCTATGAAACTTTGTCAGCCATTTCCTGAGTTTTTAGTAGCTTATATATTTGCGTGTAATTTTTTCCCATCACAATGATAGGATAGTTGTATGGATCTTAACAGAAAAAAACACAATGACAACAGCAACAAAACCCCTACAGATGTTACATAATTCCTTGCCTGTCTCTTGGGGAATTGGCAGACATGTAAAAATACTACTTTTCCTGAGTGAGATAGAAGAAGATGGTATTGTGGGCAAGAGAAGACAAAATCCCATATTACAGATCTGATTGTGCCTGTATTTATGAGTATTAGTTATTTAAAGCCTACTTCTATGGGCGCTGTTGAAAAGTCAAATGTACATCATGTAGTCGCACAAATTAAGGAACAACAGTATTATATAGTTTCAGATTGTGGAAAAAAATAACAAGATTGAGATTTATGTTTTGCCTCTTTGAGACTAGGTGACTTTCACATGAAAAGGACTGGTGATGGAGATGAGTATTGGGGTGCCTCTGGAGGTGGTGACACACAAGGGCAGAGCGAGGCAAGCAAGGGACATGGCCGGAGCATCCCTGGAGTGGAATGCCTTGGCCTCAGGGCAGGAGTGATCCAGCAATTACTGTGGCTCTAATCTGCAAATGCTAAGGGGTCACAAGACAACAGATTTATTTTTATTGCAAAGGAAATTCGGTGAAGTGTAACTTCTGCCCAGGAAAGCTTCCTGTTCTAGGCAAAGCTATGGGTATTAGACCCTTGATTTTTGTGGCAGTTTGTGTAGGCATGTACTTCTGTTTTCATTTTGTCTCCAGAAAAGCCTTCTTTTTCTACTAACCAGAGAAGTTTACATAAAAATCTGTCTCAGATTTTCCAGTTGTATGACTCCTTTGGAGATTCCCATGCGACCCTGTGTATATGGGAAAGGGAAAGTTAAATGCATCACTCCCTGGCAATGCAAAATCATGTACTGGTGCAAATTCCACAACTCAACTGAAAGCCATGTAAATACTTTGAAAGACAGTGAGATAGATAAGCAAACTCAGATTAAAAGGGCCAGTGCCTCAATACCTTCCTGAAATCTATTTTTTTTTTTTTTCTCTCTGTAGTGAGATTTGTTCAAGACTAAGCATGGTAGTACCCACTATATGCCTGGAAAGCTGTTATTTTCTGTCTGATGTGCAGTAAATCTAATCATCACTCCTGTTTGATTTTAAGTTATTTTCAGGTGTGGCTTGAAATTCCCTGCTGCTCTGACCTCACTAGAACTCATTTCACCTTAGCGTTTCCAGGATTACATTGCCAATTGAAATGCTTTTGTAGTGGAAATGCTAAATCATGGCTTGAACCAGTGATTGAGCACGTGGTGGGAAGGCAGGGCCAAACCAGGGGAGCTCAGGTGCATGCAATGTGTCTGAGTGACCAGAAGGGGTGGAGCCAGGATCTGCCCCTTCCCAGACCTCATTTGAGGATTGGTAGTGGAGGCAAAGATATCTTGTTGGAGAACTCTCCCTATCTGAGGTCTTTTGAAGGTAAGTGGCTTCTGTTCTTTATTTTCTGTGCCTGCTGCCTTTGAGCATATCCTCATTTGCTGTAGCTTAGGACCTTGCTACTCTGTTGTTGTTGCTATGCTTTCCATCACATCATAGCATTGCTCGTCCTAAGCTGTGCTAATACAAGTGATGTGTGATGAAGATAGGATCATGCTGATGTGCGTACACAAAAAAAAAAACTTCAGTTAGTAGAAGTCCTTGTGAAATGTAACTTTTATTCAAACTTCAAGTGAGAAGTCTGACCCAAAAGCTGGGTGAAAGCACTCAAAGACATAGGAACCAAATAATCTCTGCATTTTTCTTGAGTTTCTGCTTCAGTGCTTGCAGTTTAGTACTACTCTCTACTCTGTCATAAGGCATTAACAAAAACCCCTTTGCAAAGGGAATATTGCATGTTGTTGATATGGCTTCTAGGGGTTAAGCTTTATATTTCTGCAAAGGCCAATCTTTTGAGAAACTTCTTTGCACAGTGTCATACAATTGTTTTCTGGGTTGTGAGGGAGTTTTCTATGTCAGTGACCTAAATATGTGACATTGTATAAGACTTTGGCAAGCTAATTGCTTATTACAGAGGAATTTAAAATGAGTATGTAATGAATGAACACTGCCTGCTGAAATAACAGCTTATGGCATTGTAAATCAAGGTTATTGTGCTTAGGTCATGCAAGATTAAAAACTATAAAAGTGACCCTCTATCTCAATGAAATAATCATTTTGATTTTAAATGATTTAAATTAAAATGTGGGTTATGGACTGAAAAAAAAGATAAAAGGCTTTTATTTCAAAGCTATGTTTTTGACTCATGGCCATTGTGGAGGAAGAGGTAAGTTATCTGTATCTGAACAGAGGGATGAAGCCCAGTCTGACCTTGCAGCTGGAGGCTGGGTGGGAGAACTCCAGAGGTCTCTTCCTGTCTGAAGTATTCTGTCTTCATGTAATTACATAATAGCAAGTGCAGCTCAGGAACAACGTTCCTATGACAACTGAAATCTTGTGGTGATATTGTTTCAGCATACACTTTGCTTTTATCTGAAAGCATGATTTTTATATCTTAACATTTTTTTCCTCAGTCCTCATAGTAGGCCTATGTATACATACAGACAGATAATATTATCTCTTCTGACATGCTGATAAAGTATCTAGAGATAGGAAAAGCTGCAGTCATTCCAAAAAAAAAAAAAAAAAATTTTTTTTCCCTTTAAAGGCTAAATCAAATAAATTTCTTTTTAGGATAATGTAGGGAAAATTCTGGTAGAGTCCAAAAAAAAAAAAAAAAAAGCCTCCAAAGAATGTATCTTCACTAAGCTCATGGTTTAATCCTCTAAATCCATCTTTAAAGGCTTTATTTAAAACCTAAGCTGCACCAGAATTGTATCTTCTAGGAAGTTGCTTTCCCAAATTAAGTTAAATGAGTTTTTTCCCTGGCTTACATGAAGCTATAGGAGGGGGGGAAAAAAAGGAGAGGGAAAAAAAAAAAAAAAAAACATGAAATGGCTTTGCTGTTTTTTGCCATGCTGTACTTGTTCTGTCAATGAGAAAAGAAAACAGATTTTATGTTGCTTGCACCTAACATTACTATGCACTTTACATAACCCCCAAATTAATCTTAGATTCAAATAAATATAGCAACTAATAAGAAATAATGAAAGGGAAAAACCTACATCAGTGCTTCTTCCAGTTCTTAACCTCTGCAAATAAACACATTCATCTTTTAAAGTAATTTAAGTGTTACCTTCACTTAGACAAATAACATTTAGCTTGAGAAACAGTAACAGAAAGATGGCTACAAGTTCTGAGTGTGTTTTCATGATCTTTGTGGAGATTTTGGAAAGCTGAACAGTTGCACTTAACCATGTATAGATTACAAGACAGATAGTCCTTGGTGGTGTTCTGCCAGGTGGAAAAGGTACAAGGGCTGCTCTGAAAGTCAGGCCTCCTACTTTATGATGTTGACCAACAACATCAGAGGTGGGTGTTGGTAGTATAGCAGTAGAAGTTCCACAAATTATCTGCATGTGAAGAGAAAAAAAAATTCTTCTTTCAGATTTTTTTTCTGCTTTCAACTTGTTTTGGTGCCTATTTTATTATCCATAATGAAAGACAGCTATCTCTTACTTGTGTTCTCTGCAACACTGTTGATCTCTCCGATATTTTTGAAATCTTATTGATATCTACTTTTGTATTCAGCAATCTCAGTATCTTACTCTCCAAAGCTAAACAGAATTCTTTAGTGATTCCCATGTACATACTGCTCTGAAATTAATGCCTTCTGTTTTGGCCCACGACATCAGGGGTGGATACTGGTAGTATGGCAGTAGAGGTTGAACCTTCCTGCCAGTATTCCGTTATGTGTTATTGCTGCGTGACAGATGGCAGCAGAGGGGCAGTCTGGCAGAATGGTGTCTGACATGGAAGTGTGTATGAAGCAAAGGTGTGTCATTAAATTCCTCCATGTGGAAAAAAGGGCACCCATTGACATTCATTGATGGTTGTGGAACATTTGTGCAGACCAAACAAAAGATGTGAGCGCTGTGAGGTGGTGGTTGGTGCATTTCAGCAGTGCTGACAGCAAGGTGGAAGAGAAGCCATATTTTGAACGGCCATGTAGATTTTTACGAGCATGACATGCAGGCTCCTGTTTGCTGCTGGCAAAAATGCATAGCTTATAGAGGTGACTGTGTTGAAAAAGAGAGCTAAGAATTTATCAAAAACTGTTGTTGTGCTCTTTTCATCTGTTACAGTTTCCATGAAAATAAATAGGAAGCATTACTTCCAGAGTTCATCAGTACTTTTTAGAAATTACAATCGAAATGATGGTAAACCTAGAGCTAGTTTTGATTCAGAAAAAAAAAATGGATGTCAATAGCAGCAGTGTGGCTGCCAGTAACCCCACACCTGGGCTCAGATGGCCTTATTTCTGTGCTCCTTGCTCTGGTCTGCTGCAATTACTGTGTGGCGTTAGTGCATTCCCACCAGCAGTTAGCTTGCAGTGTGGTAGTTGTAACAAGAAGGGGCTGCTGTTTCAAAGGCAAAATGCATATTTGCATCAGTTATTCTTTTCTTTGTGTGACAATAGCTAGCATATCAGATTAATGATCTTTGTGTTTTTCAGGCCCTTCAAAGAAATTAAGAAGGGTTACGAAGCTATCCCTTGCATGTTCCAACTGCAGGTTTCTGAGATAAGCAAATTCAATATTTAAAAAAAAAAATTGTAAAAAAAAAAAAACAAACACAATTCTGGGCAATTTATTTTTTATGTTTCTCTAAGATATCAAATAGAGAGAGAGAACTGCTTGAGTAATTGTATTATCTTAAAGATCTATGATGTTTATATTGTATGACAACATTTTAAAAAGTGTGACTGTGGAGATCTCCGCTAAATAGTCTTTTTCAAAAAAGACCTATGAACAACAAAGGAAAGATCCTCTGCCTCAACGTAGTTAAAAACAAAACAAAACCAAATCCTAGAATACCCTCCTTCTCCAGCAAAGTAAAATAAATCCAATAGATCTTGCAAAGCTTATGATATTCCATCTGGACCTGAATTTAAAAATAGGCCTTTTTTGCTATATTGTTAAATATACATCCTTAAGGGAAAGGGTTTTGAAATTTATCACCCCCAAAAATGATATACTGGATGTTACATGGCTTTCACTCAGTGTTGTTCTTCCCACTTGTGGCTCCAGTGGGATAGATTTCATTTTTGCCAGAACCCCAAAATCTAATGACTTAATGATTTTTTGGTATCATTTCTCCAACTGGCTTTACTCATTGTATGTTAGCTGATAAATTAGATGAATTGTGTATTAGACTATTTAACCTGATTTTTAAATTGAAGTAAGTGAGGACTCAGTAATTTTCTGAGCTGACTGGAAAACCTATCACTGAGTTGAAGAGCACAAAAGAATGTGCTTCTAGGGAAAAAAAAAAATAGTAAATCTGAGTGAAAACACAACCAAGACAAATTTTTTCTTAAAAGTGAAAAGAAGTAACTGACATCTATAATATTAGTCACAACTGCTAAAGACACTTCATATGCTTTGTAGATGAAGACAGACCATGATTTAAAAAAGGGAACTTATTTTTGCTTTTCTAGTGAAGACAACTCAGTGGTACAGCTTCATGCAATCCCTAATTCTCCAGCTGCTTTAGCTAGACTTTAAAGCGAAGGTCTGATTTTAGACAGTGACTTTTTACTTGTCTTCCATGTTATGGAGTTCCTGATCAGTGTACCTGAATATCCAAGATCTCAAATGTTAGCCTTTCCTTTATTATTAGAAACAAAATGAAATTCACGAAGACAAGTAGAAAAATAATCTTTTACTGCTATTGAAAAATCATACCACATATGATGACAGTATGATCAGTAATTAAAATCTAATGCATGTATGTAAAATGTTGGATAAATGTACCACCTACTGATGATTTTTAGACTTAAATTCTTATGAAAGCTTATGAAGGCCTACATTATGGCAATATTAATGACAGTAAAAGTCATTTCTTAAATGTATTTTAATTACTTTCAGGTGCATGTTTTTGTAAACCTGTCCATTGTATTATCTGTGTACTTTACAGAGGACAAAAAAAAAATTGCTAGTTTTTACAATTTTTCTTAAAGCTCTCACCTTCTCAGCAGTTATTTGCTGTTCCTTGGTACAAGTTTTTATAAGCTGGGAACTCTGACATATTTTGAAGACCTTTGTTGAGAGGGAGGACAGAAATAAAAAGAGAAATAATTTCATAGTCCAGAGTAATGTATGGAGACTTAGAGAAAAGTGCTACAGAAACAGCAATCTGGAAGTGAAGAAAACAGTAATTTCAGAATGGCAGAATGGTGACCAGTTCTTATTTGAAGATAAATAGATTATGTTTATATAATTATATGTGTATAAATGTTTATGGCTTTTGTTCTGTTTATGCCTGTACAACCACTTTGACAAGCTGATTTGAGCAAACCATTCTGCCTCTGATCTTTCTTTAAATATAAGGAGTAATAAGGCACTCTGACTCCTTAGTTCTATCCGTTCTAACTGTCATGCATTGCAGGGCAAACTTATTTGACTTAGGGCTTGTTTGTTTTTTCTCTGTGTTCTGTCAATGTTAGGCCTCACAAGCTATTTCAAACAAAGTATTTTTTTGTCTGTGTCTTTCAGGTTATTCACTGGTTAAATACTGAGTAATAAATAAAGCTTTATTTCTCCCAGGAATGAAGAATTACAACGCTTGTTAAGAGAATTGTGTTGAACTTGAGATCTGGATTCTGTTCCCAGCTTTGGTATGTTGTAATGTGTATTTTTATTTCTAAAAATTATCATGAGGTGCTGAGAGAGATGTATTACTGTTGGGGGAAAAAAAGCATTTGAAAAGCAGATGTTCATGTTTCAGTCTTGGCCACATATGTTAGGGGATTTGATGGTCCAGTGCTTTGTTCTAATCCTCTTCTCTTGTGCTCCTGCATGCAGTTAGGCAAGTTACTTTCACCCAAGTCTTGTACTCTGCTGTTAAGGCTAGGATTCTGCTCCAGATTAAGTCCTAAATGTAACTGTTTTAGTTGTAGTTGTCATCTCCTTACCTTAGTGTCTGAGGCCCTTCTCAGTGGAGATCTACTCAGTATAGCAGTAGACCACTGGAAGATATTCAGGTGAACTAAGTGAAGTACCTGCTTTAAGATTAACAGTTTTTGGAACTCTCATCTTTACTGACTGAACTGGAAATACAGTTTTGTTCTTCTGTCTGAATCTGGAGCTAACTCCAACCTAAAAGAAGCAATAAGGAGCAGCTTATGCCAGTTAATGGAAGCAAGCTAGCACTTAGAGACAACTGGTTATCATTGTCTCCTGCTATCCCCCACCCATGCCACTGATCCAGTTTGAAGAGTGACTGACAATTAACTGCCTCTTTCAGTTTACTATATACCAACCATAAAAGGATGTTCTCAAATAAGATGTCTGACTTAAGTATTATATATCTGAATGCCAGTGGATAATCTTGCTTCAGTATCTAAAGAAGGCTTCCTCTAAAGAAAACCTAGAGAATAGAAGCTGGACAACCAGGTTCCTTTGCACATTAATTTCCTAAACTATTTTTGAACCACATTTGCATGTGTAGAGGGGAGATAACAGCATGGCTTCCTCACAACTGCCTCTGATAGAGCCTGGCGAAGTGTATAAAGTACAAATACTAACAAATATGTTCACCTTACATATTGTATGTAAGAAAAGTATTCTGGCAAAAACAGATTGTCTTTTCTGTAGCTCCTAAGTGCCAGCTAAATGCCGTTGCACCTAGGAAGTCCCAGATAGTCTTGGATATTCAGAAGATACCAAGGTCTAGTACCTTGGTCTTTAGAGATAACGAGTTACCATAAAAGATTTAGTCATTTTGTAATTTTTGATTAATTTTTTGCTTTGCTGCAGGTTTCTTGTGTGAACTAGGGAAAGTCTAGACAAAGGAGTCTGGAAGCAGATACCAAAATGACCTTTTTTTGTACATAAATTTTTCAGACCCAGGTTAAACTGGTAGCCTTGGATCTGAGCCAACCAACATGAGATTTTCTCAGTGACTTCTGTAGACAGTTGTCAGTCTCTGGGCTTTAAAGATTTCTAGGTGTTCTGTCCAGGCAGTAAAAAAAAAAAATAATAATGCTTTAAATTAGAGAAGAATAGTTACCTATTAAATACTAGTCTAAATAAGCTAGTCTAAAGAAAGAAAATGCAGAGAAAAACCCAAGGGGAGAAGAGTCATAGAATCATAAAATGGCCTGGGTTGAAAAGGACCTCAAAGATTATCGAGTCTCAACCCGCCTGCTAAGTGCAGGGTCGCCAACCACGACCAGGCTGCCCACAACCAGGGAGGTTGTGGGGTGTCCACAACCTCCCTGGGCAACCTGTTCCAGTGTGTCACCACCCTCTGTGTGGAAAAACTTCCTCCTAATATCTAACCGAAATCTCCCCTGTCTCAGCTTAGCAACAGGACAAGGGGGAATGGTTTTATCTACCCTCACAAACAATCGTTTCCTCTCCTGTTTATACACTCCCTTCAAGTATTGGAAGGCCACAATGAGGTCTCCCCGGAGCCTTCTCTTCTCCAAACTAAACAAGCCCAGTTCCCTCAACCTTTGCTCATAGGAGAGGTGCTCCAGCCCTCTGATCATCTTGGCCGCACTCCTCTGAACTCTTTCCAAGAGCTCCACGCCTTCTTGTGCTGGGGGCCCCAGGCCTGGACACAGTACTCCAGATGGGGCCTCACAAGAGCCGAGTAGAGGGGGACCACCACCTCCCTCTCCCTGCTGACCACTCCTCTTTTAATGCAGACCAGAACATAGTTGGCCCTGCAGGCCACCAGCGCACACTGCTGGCTCATGTCCAGCTTCTCATCTACCAGGATCCCTAAGTCCCTCTCTGCAGGGCTGCTTTCAAAAACTTCTTCCCCCAGGTTGTATAAATACCTGGGATTGCCCTGGCCCAAGTGCAGCACCCTGCTCTTGGCCTTGTTGAACCTCATTAGGTTCTCGTGGACCCACTTGTCCAGCCTGTCCAGGTCCCTCTGGATGGCTTCCCTTCCTTCCAGTGTATCGACTGCACTTCTCAGCTTGGTGTCATCTGTAAACTTGCTGAGGGTACACTCGATTCCATCATCTATGTCACTGATAAAGACGCTGAAGAGCACTGGTCCCAGGACTGAGCCTTGGGGGACACCACTCGTGACCAGCCTCCACCCTGACACAGAACCATTTATCACAACCCTTTGGCTGCGACCAGCCAACCAGTTCTTAACCCACTGAACAGTCCATCCTTCAAATCCATACCTCTCCAATTTGGAGAGAAGGATGTGATGAGGGACCCTGTCAAAGGCTTTGGAGAAGTCCAAGTAGATGACACCCATCGTGCTCTTCCCATCCACCGATGCCGTCACTTCATTGTAGAAGGCCACCAGATTGGTCAGGCAAGATCTACCTTTGGTGAAGCCATGCTGGCTGTCTCGGATCACCTCCTTGTCACGTATATGCCTTGACATGTCTTCTAGGAGGATCTGCTCCATGATCTTCCCAGGCACAGAGGTGAGGCTCACCGGCCTGTAGTTCTCCGGGTCATCCTTTCTCCCTTTCTTAAAAATGGGAGTAATGTTTCCCTTTCTCCAGTCACCGGGGACTTCACCGGACAGCCATGATTTTTCAAATATGATGGAGAGCGGCTTGGCAACCACATCAGCCATCTCTCTCAGAACCGTAGGATGGATATCATCTGGCCCCATGGACTTCCACACATTCAGTTTCGTGAGGAGGTCTCAAACTTGTTCCACTGTTACAGTGGGACAGAATCCGCTCCTCTCACCCACACCTTGAGGTTCAGGGTCCTGGCAGACACGGGGAGCCTGACCACCAGTAAAGACTGAGGCAAAACACTTATTGAGCACCTCAGCTTTTTCCATGTCTGAGGAAGCCACTTCTCCATCCTCCTTTACCAGAGGGGGAACACTCTCCTTGACTTGTCTTCTTTTGCCTATGTACCTGTAGAACCCCTTCTTGTTATTTTTGACATCCCTAGCCAAGTTTAGGTCTACCTGTGCCTTTGCTTTCCTGATCCTATCTTTACACATGCGGACAACATCCCTATATTCCTTCCAGGCTACACAACTCTGCTTCCAATTCGCATACATTTCTCTCTTTTCCCTCAGTATAAGCTGCAGGTCCTTGCTCAGCCATGCCAGTCGCCCGCCTCCTCTGCTCGATTTCTTTTTGCTGGGGAATGGAGAGCTCTTGTGCTCTCAGGAGGGTGTCCTTAAAGAGCTGCCAGCTCTGCTCTGTTCCTACGCTCTTAAGGACAGTTTCCCAGGGGATCCCACCCAGCAGTTCCTTGAGCAGCTGGAATTTTGCTCTCCTGAAGTTCGGGGTCCTGACTTTACTCTTTGCCAGGCCTGCATTCCTCCAGATCACAAACTCCACCAGGGCATGATCACTACAGCCCAGGCTGCCTCCAATCTTAACCCCTCTAATGCTCTCCTCTATGTTGGTGAGCACCAGGTCTAGTAAGGCTTCACCTTGGGTCGGTCCGTCTAATACCTGGACAAGGAAGTTATCCTCAACAGACTCCAGGAATCTGCTGGTCTGTCTGCCACCTGCCTTTCCGCTATCCCAGCAGATATCTGGGTGGTTGAAATCCTCCATCAGGACAAGAGCCCGCGAGTGCGACACCTCCTGCAGCTGGAGCAAGAAGGCCTTGTCAACAGGCTCCCTCTGATCAGGTGGCCTGTAACAGACCCCAACCACTAGATCTCCTTTACTGGACTGATCTCTGACTTTAACCCATAAGCTCTCAAGTCCTGGGAAGTTAGATGCTGGCAGTATAAACATGCAAGAAAAGGGCAAGCCTGATGTACAGCTGGAAAGAGCAGAGAAAATTATTAGAAATAGAAGGAAATATCAGAGGGAGGCACTTCATATCACAGCATGCAAATCATCTCCAGCAAAATACAATCACCCTGTGAATCACCCGGATGATGTATCAAAAGCAGATCAGATACAGGATCAATGAACACATAATATAGTTTGCTTAAATATGCTGCCAACAAACAACCCTTCCCTTGTCTACCTTAAATTTATCTTATATTAACACTTAGTGTTATTATTTGTCTTTCTCAGAGAGTTCTAATGTGGATTATTAAAAATGCACTAAAAAGCTTAATAAAACTACTTTTTATTGTAACAAAATATCTGACTAGAAATTCAGAATGATCTAGCTGAGAAAACACAACGCTTTGGTGTTACCTTAATAGAATCCAGACTGTTTATCTAACTATTCATTGTCATCGTGAAACATTTGCTCTTTAAGTAAATGATCTATTTACTAGAGGCACTAGTTAAGGATGGAGTAATTTATCTATTTGAATGGAGAATCTCAGGAGGAGATGAGGTGTTGGTTCTGATTTCCTTTCCAGTTTGGTTGAAAAAAGTAATGCTAAATGCTTACAGGCATTTTCATTAAAGCTTTTCAGAAAGGACATCCAAGTTGCTTGTTTCTCACCCTTTCTGTAAAAATGAATCAAGGAAAGCTTGAAACACCTACTGTTCACATATACTTTAAAACCTGGGGTTAGAGTTGGGAGCCAAGCCAGCTATATACTCTTGTCAACTGGCCAACACTGCATCCCTGAATGTTGAGCACCAAGGATGCACTAATGGTATTAAACTTAATCACATGAGATTTAGTGAACTGAAGGCAGTGTATTTGAAAGGTTAAATACACTTGTAGTGAATTTCTGGTAATTGAAGTATCACTGTGAAATTTTCCTTTTTCTGATTTTCATTGAACTGTCTTATTGTAAGTATGCTATCTGAATATCTTATGTTTTCTTTTGATCATGTTCAGTATAAATTGCTTTTTGTCCAATAAAGGATTGAGTTGGGGAGACAAATTACACAAGCTAGGAAGCCCTTTTGTCAACCATTTTATTAAAGAGTTATCTTTTATTAATAATGTTATTTGTAATATCTTCACTGCCACTTATTCACTCTCACCTGCTAGAGCACGGGTACCTGTTGATCCACCATCAGATAAGAATCTGATGGCAGTCCATCAGAGGGGTGTTTGTTTTGTGGGGGGTTTGTGTAACACTGTAGTCTTTCAATACACAGAGTAGCCACTGCTCTTGCTGCTCTCTTGAAGTTACGCATCCTTTTGTTGATGGCTTGTGTGGGCTGGTGGCCTGGTACAGATTCAGCAAATTCATTGTGTCCTGTCGACCTAAGCTGTTGTATGATTCTGTGATTAATATTAACATCTGAAAGAATTCAGGAGTTGTGAACAGCTTTAATGGTTAACATAGAATCAATGTTGCTAAAGAGAGGTATGCTGAATATTCTTTTAGGAAATGCACTGAAATGTATTCACTGCTGTCTCGCTCCAATTATAGGAGGGAGGGAAGGTTCTTTAATATATATGTACCTGATGGTGAGATTAACACGCGATGGGTCAAATGTTGGCCCAACCAGTTTATTACAAATCCTGGTCACTTAGGTAGATGGGGAAGGGAAGACAGGCAATAGAAACAAGAGAGGAAATAAAAGCAGAGAGTATTTGTAGAAAGCAAGAGAGAGAGTCACCACCGTGTGTCCAGTGTTGTTTGTAGTGTATCCGTCAATCTCAGGAACTCGTCTCATCACCGCAGGCCATGGGAGAAAGCCAGGAAGTTTCACAGCAAGCAGGGCCTTGGGGTTTTTTTCCTAAGAGGTGTTTTTTTTTTTTTTTTTTCCTTTTAGGGAGTTCCTCCTTCAAAGGTTTATTTTCTTTTGGGAGTACTTCTCCGAAGTACTTAGTTTAGTGGGGACCTTTTATCCCCCACTTTTCAGTTTCTTTCTTCTTCTTTTCTCTCTTAGTGTGATGCACCTGGCCCAATAGATGTGGGAGTGGTGCCTTTGTTGCCATACACGAGCATTATTGCCTTTTGCAGTGGCCAGCTCCTTCAAGCTGCACCCCTGAAAAACACTGCTTGTCCTGCTTCTGCTTATCTCTACAGTCATAAGCAGAAGTATTGTGGCAGGATGACACCAACCACTCACCCCCCCTGAGACAATTTGCAGTTGTCAGAGTCTTATCCCCCAAAAAGGCC
Organism: Numida meleagris; assembly: GCF_002078875.1. Classification (NCBI taxonomy): domain Eukaryota; kingdom Metazoa; phylum Chordata; class Aves; order Galliformes; family Numididae; genus Numida; species Numida meleagris. Next base: position 68,859,271 of record NC_034410.1, on the reverse strand, counting down.
TCACAAAGCAAGCTTTAAGCTGTGGGAAATTTGTTTCTGCATTAGAACAAGATACGAATTTTCTTGATTTCATGGCCTCTGCTGCCATTTGGGTCCTTTATTAAAACTAGCTAGCAATGATTTACGTATAGCCGGCATGAATATATGTTATACTTTGTCATACACATTGCAAGAATATCCTGCACAAGACTGATCGAACCAGAGAACAAGTCATGACATCCCCGAGGAAGTGCCTAAAGAGGCATCGGGAAGGCCTGGCATCCCCCCCCTTGGTGCTCTTTGTTTAACAGAGGAAGCGTCCTTTGTACAGCATGGAAGAAGCTTTGGAGAAAATCACTGTATCAACGCGATAAGAAGAGTACTGAGACATCTTGGAAACAGCAAGATGGCGACTGACTGGCACAAGATAGCACATGAATTAACAAGTGTCAGAATGTAATTAACAAATGTAAACCTTCAATAAAATTGTGAACCTGGGCTACCCAGCCAATGGGGAAACGGGAGGGGGTAGGCAAGGAGGGAGAACAAGGTACAAAAGCTGTCATACTGTGTCCATAGGTGTGCTCCTGCTGCAGGATGACCACCATTGCAATTGCGAATAAAATCTGTTTTTGTCAGAGATACGGTCCTGATAAATTACTTGCATATTTCCAACAGAGCCAAAAAAAAAAAAAAAAGGTTCACAAAACTATCTTTCTCAACTGTTCAAACAATACCAGTTCAAGGAAATTTGGAATACCAGTTTAATATAAGTTCAGAATGTGCCTGTCATAAAGGCTTTAGCAACAATGCATTACAAAAATATGGCAGATGTATTGTTCTTACTCTTCAGATAGTTGAAGATTGCAGTTCTCACAAAAAAAAGCTCACTATGAGGACAGTCATTGCAATCTCTCAAGATGTTTATCGAACAATAACATTTCATACTGAAGTGCTTCAATACTTTTTGCTAAAGGTACCTTTAAAAATTGAGAGACTGCAGTTTTTGCAAGTGCTTGAACTTTGAGATCTATAACTCAGGGAGGCTGCAGGATGGGAGAAGTGTAGACATGATAAATAAAATGTATTTGAAGCAATAATTAATTTTTATTTGCTCAGTTATAGTGACAGAAAGAAACCAATGTAAAACTGTCACACTTGAGTTTTGCATTGTTGGGAAACGTTTAGTTTATATTTTCTTCTTTTCCTTTAAAAATTACTTTGTGAAAACTGAGTACTCTTACAAGTAGCAAAACTGTTTAACTTGTAAAGTTGAAGTCTACTTGCATAGCATTCAGACACTAGTATTTGACATGTTAATTGACAAATAGTGATATTACAGATTCATTTTAATGTCATTCTTTGCTCTTGTAAATTGTCACTGTTCTCTTGATATCAGTGTCACCTGAGTTTTCATACTCCTTCAGTCCCTGACAACTTTGTGAAAAGTACAAATTTGGTATTCTGACTTGAGGAAAAATTGCACTGGCATGATGCGTAAATCAGGGACTCTCTAAAAAGCATGATATCTTAGTGGAGCTAAGCTTTATTACAAATATGAACCAGGGTAGTGATTATGAGGATGTTTTTTCAATTTTAAAAGTTGGACCAGAATCATCAAATATTTCTCTGTGGTAATTAAAAATTCAGATAAGAAAAATTTCCCACAGAGTTTTTCTATCAGCCAACGTTTAAAAATTTCTACATATATTCTTTGGGGAAAATTATTGATTAGCCACTTTCTTACTTTTAATATTTGCTCTGATTTTATAGTAACAAGCATTGGTCTTTTAAGATAAAGCTTAGTTGAAACAGTTCGTAATATCTTTTATCATTTAAACTTATTTTAAAGCATCGTCGGAATAAAGAGCTTACAAATTATTTGATTTTTTTCTCTGAATGTTTCAGTATGATGAATGATATCCTTTGTTAAACTTCTATCCATGTTTAAATCAGTAGGAATCATTAAAAGTCAGAATTTTACCTTCCTTATTTGTCTGTTCCAAAGAAAAAATTTTATCCTGAAATTAAATTATCTTCCTGCAGTTTGAGCAAATGTCTCTGATTGCATCTGTGCATTCCTCCATGCTCAGTCTCATGCCAGATAGACTTTTATGGTGTGTAGTTTGTTTTTAACAGGTCTAGATTAGCTCTGATAATTGGAATTCCACATTCAAGCATCCTATAGGCAGAATATAGGCTTGTACTCAAGTTGTAGACCATTAGCAAAGTGGTTTTGCCTTGAAAAATTCCTGTGGTGCAGATGGCCTAGTCTAGGATTCTTTGGCATGTTTTGAAGAATCATGTTCTCCACCGTATTTTAAAGCTGTACATGATATGCACTAGCTGACTCAGACAATTTATGTGAAACCAGACCAGTCCACCTCACAAAAATCTCTCCAATATTATTGCAAAGTAGCTTGGTAAAATTTTATTTTTAGCTTAATACAAAGTCAACCAATAGAAAACAGGTGTCAAGAGAGTAATTACTAAAATTGACACAGAAAACTTTGTGGCTACATTTTTGTCCCTTGCTGTAAAACAAAACAAAACAAAACAAAACAAAAATACTTTAGCATAAATCTGGCAGCTTGTTAGCATTTCAGTTAAGGGACCAAAATTCCCCATTTTATATCAGTTTGACCAGATAGTGCAAAGTACCAAACAATTAGCTAAGTATATTACTTATTACTATTAAGAAGCAGTAACGCAGAATTGAGCTTCTGGTTCCCCATCATGTTCAAATCTTCAAGCTATACAGTGGCCAAAGCTCACAAAACTTTCTCGCTGAATACTAAGTATGAAATGTACCTAATGTCTTACTTGTAGAGTTTTGTCTTACATGCATCAAATTCACTGTAAATTGGTAGATGGGAGTTTTAAAGTTGGAAATAGTCATTGTAGTAGTTAAAAATAATACTGTTTTTAATAAGAATCTGGCCACCAAAGCAGAGGTCACACACACAGAAATAAGCTCACTTGAGGCAAGGTATGGAGTGGACTGTCGGCCTGTTCTAGTGACTGCGTAGTAGTAATAGCTAACTATAAGCATACATGTGTCTCAGACAAGATGATCATTAGCATGTTCTTCTTTTCTTTACTCTTGAACTATCACGATTTATCTCACCTGTATAGCAGGAAAAAAAGGAACAGACATGGGAAGTGCTGCACTGTAAGTTCACTGAGGTTTTGCATCCTATCATTGTAGCAGAATTGTATGAGAATTGGGCTGTTCAGTAATACATTTATTTACTTATTTTTAAATAGACTAAATATATACTATTGATGAAGAAGAAATTTAATAGTGCCTTTGATCTATGCATATACATAAGAAGTGGTGCACTAAAAATAATACCTTATTTTGCTTTTTGTAAGCCTCATATTTGCTTTCAAACCCATCTTTTGGCTAATAAAAACTTTCTACTCTGCCTTAAAAAAAAAACAACGTATGGAACAGGCAAATTTTGTAATCAATTAGGTGTATGTTGCATGCTTTTGTTCCCATAAAATAGACATCCCTTTTCCTGGCACAAATACTGACTGTTTCCAAATGTAATGCAAGGAAGCAGAGGTTAAAAATGTGTTGTCCCCTCCCCCATTTTTTTTCACGTTGAGATGTCAGTTTCCATACACAGTATGCTTTCCATGGGTTTGTCAAATTACAAGTAAGACTCTTCCCGTGTCTTTCCTCTCATTTTTATCTCATTTGGTATACTTTGTTTCAGGATAGAAAATGATATCTTTTTTTTCTTTCTCTCTCTCTCTCATCTCTAAGCAACAGAATGCTCAGAATACATTTGTTCTTTTTTAGTAGAAACAGCACTATTTCGTTTGGAGGCCAGAAGTCTGCTCTATTGATAATTTAGTCTCCATGCTCTTTCAATTACAAAACCCTGTTCTATTGTGTTGTGGGATAGAACGAGTACAAGAGGGCATGCTTGAAATTTTAAAGGTGAGAATATTGCCAAAATGTTCAGACAGGAATATTTATAATATTTATACATTCAAACATTTGTAGTATATACAAAATATTTGAAGGGTCTGAAATACTTTTATTCCTGATGTTTTTTTTTAAAGCAAAAAGGCATTGCTTTTTTAAGACATGTTTTTTGTCTGTACAATTGCACCAGTTAACATGATATAGTTCAGAAATATTGTATTTAGATACATATGTATTTTTGTTAAATATTAGGTATAGTAGACTAAACATAGCAGTTGAAGCCAGGATCAAGGTTTGATACAGTTAGTGCATAAAAATTGGGACAATGCTTTAAATGTAAGAGTGGATGAGTAACTAGGAACTACAACAATAACTGTAAGACATGAAGAACAGTGGAAGTGTATAAATTAATTAGAACAGAATTAATGATTTCTAAGTTCAAAAGCAGATAAAGGGAGCGAACTGAAATTCCTGCGCTGTTTTTGTTCATATGTACACTGAATTACACCTTTTGTGATTTCTGTGGTTTAACAGCAGAACATAAATAGAATCCAGTAAATAATTAATATGCCTTTTCTGGTTTTACATTAAAAAGAAGATCTGTGGTTTAGGAGTAGGAAAAAATCAGACAGTGAGAGGACAAGAACTATGGGAAAAGTTAATGAAAAGTTATATTGTGAGAGATGTAGACAATGTACTGGAACTGTTATATGTAGTAATTATAGATATCTATACACACATGACTGTGTGTGTGCAGGTTGCTCCAAAAGGAATGCCTCCTATTTATTTCCATGGAAACTACAGAAAGCACAACAACACTATATCAGCTACAATTCTCAGCTACAAAACGCTATATTTCAACATAATCACCACCATTAGCTATACATTTTCAACAGCAATGAACAGCAGCCTGCACACTGTGCTTGTAAAAATCTGCATGGCCATCTGGAACATGGTTTGTCTTTCACATTGCTGTTCCCACTGCTGAAATGCAACACCCACCACCTCACTCTGCTCACATCTACTGTTTGGTCTGCACAAATCTTCCACAAACATCAATTAATGTCAGTTGGTGCAATTTTTCCCATGTAGAGGAATTCAATGAAATACATGGAAGTGCAGATGAAACAAAGGTCAGATTCCATTTCTGTCAGACTGTCCCTCTGCTGTCATCTGTTACACAGCAAAAAAGTGTAATGGAATACTGGTGGGAAGATTCAACTTCTACTGCCTACCACCAGCATCCATCTCTGATGTCGTGGGCTGACATAATAAAATAGGAGATCTTCATTTCAGAGCAGCCCTCAGAAAAGAAGAATATGGTGGCACTAGGAATGAGGATCCAATATGACAGATAAACAGTAAGCTCTAAAAGATATAAAATACAGTAAATGTGACAGGAATGAATAAAGGCTCTCTACAGTTAGAAAGTTGTGTAGGTAGCTCAGATTTACCTTTAGGTTGATGATATGGTAACGTTTACTGATGATATAAATTCATTCATGTTTCATAAAATGAGTAAAATAGAAGCTAACCAAAAATAACTGCAGTTATTTAAGCTGGAAGTGATAAATGCACATAGTTGGAGGGAAGAAGATGAAAGATGAATAAATAGACAATATTCTTTATTCCGCACATAAACAGATATTGTGATACTGTAAGCATGGTTCATTCATGTCAACTAGGGGTAGAAAATAATGCTCACATTTACTCATATGGCTGAATAAAAGTGATTGCAATGTTCCAAAATCTCATGTAAATATATACTGTAGCACTCCTGTACCGGAAGGTTAATGGCTTAGAGCCAAGGTGTAACAAACGGGCTCTTCCCATATGAGCTGCAGCCAATTTTAGTTCACTCAATGAATAATGGAGAAACAAATGGAAAAAGAGGCAAAATCTGCTCTGTGTCACATAAGTAAGGCTGAAAAAATATAACTTTTGCTTTGATTCTGTGTAAGCTAAACTGAAATCAGATAAATATTTCATAACAAGGTAGAATTTAGTCCATGAAATAGTTATTAGTGTAACCAAGTGGGACACAGCTTGTCCTAATGAAATTCTCACTGCCCTGTAGTCTTTAAAAATATAATAAAAAGCCTATTCTTGCTTGTTCTTAAGATTGTTAGCCCTCTGGAGTATGTGTCTTGTATATTGTAATACTTAAATATATAAAATTAGAATAAAGTCATAATTCAGAATTTATTCTTCCTTAGAATACTCTGGAGGTACTTCGTACTTGGTTTAGGAGAAAATCTGGGTCCGTCTTTGAAAACGCTATTAAAGTCCTTAAGTTCCATAAAAAATTGCAGGAAAAGTTAGATTTTAGTTTTTAAAAAAGTAAAACAAAAAAACAAAAGAATATTGTCATTTAATTTCCATTCTGTTGAGGAATTAAGATAAAGAATATTTATTATAGTTGAGGTTCTGTAATCTGAGATGTAGTAGTGTCCAAACATTGTTTGAATTTAATAGAAGCATGCATACCTGTGCCTGATCCTGTTTGAAGCTGTGTTACATTATGAGAAGAAGTGTTAGGGTATGAATGGTTTCTGGCCTTCTGAGAGGAAAAAGCATGGATTAATTGCTGAATTTGAAGACAACATATATATACCATCATGGAGCTATTAATTATCATGCTTAACCTATTGCTTGTTTTGGCTTTGATACTGAAGGAATGAAAGGACATTACTGTCTATTTGAATGACTCAGTGTCTTGCACCTGAATATTTAGGATTTTGATATTGTTCTTCACCACATGATCATAGACTGACTTTTTAGGGGCTAAAGGTGAAAATTGTATCCTTTACCGCAAACTATTTAGAAAGATAAGAAGAAGAGTAGCGTTAAATTATCATCTGTCACGGGGTAGCCTTCAAAGGATACACTTTTGTGCAGAGCAAGATTGCACTTCTTAAATGAATTATAGAATTATCTCTACTTAGAGTCCATTAATTTGTGCCATGGAGTTGTCTGGAGCACATAAAACTGTTCTGAGTGAAACCAGACTATAGAAACACGTCTAATATAATTTATCCACAAGGGGATTCAGATTAGACTATTAATAGTCTGAAAACAAAAAAATATCTTAAATCTGTAGCACTGGTATCCCATTTTCAGTATCAATGATTTTGTTCTATAGGTCCACTCTTACTGATACATCCTACCTAATAATATAGCATAACAAAGATGTCTGTGCTAGGATGCTAGGAACAAAACTATGCAGTATATTCATAAAAGATTAGGGGGGAAAAAGTGACTGTTAAGACAAGTGTGCTCATGGTACCTGAATAAAAAAAAAAAAAAAATCTAATAATCTAATTAAAACATGCTTGTTTTGAAGAGCCACAGGAAGATCTCCTGTTGCCTGGGTGATAAAACGGCAAAACATGGGGAAAAGCAGCAGGTTTAAAACTGTCAGTGTTGAATGAGGACCAAACGCAAAATATTTTTGAGGTAACTAAGGCAACTTCATGGAGGTGGCTGTGAATGTTTCAGAAAGAGAGTCAAGAAAGAAAACTGAATCAACAATAAAAATGTTGAAAATGATTGATGAGGGAAGGAAAGCAAAAACAGTGAATAAATCAAGGCTTGCTGAAGTCTAATGTTACTTATACAAGGTCAAAAATAACAGATTCACTGCCTGGAATCACAAGAGAAAAGGAATATAAGAGGAAAACGTGTTCAAAGATTAAAGTTCTATTAAAGTAGATTTTGAAATGGAAAGTTGGAGTTATTAAAGCAGATGGGATGCAAACAATAGAGTGGAAATGATGAGTAGCTGGATTCTTGTGAAGATATATAATGGATTGTTACATGTTGCTGGTCAGCAATAGAATAGAATAGAACCACAAGCATTAAAATTTAAAATTGCATGGTATTTAGGAAATTAGACAGGAACATCAGGAATAATTTCTAACAGTAGTTTACAAACTGTTGAACAATTTATTTAGTATTACATGCAAGGAAGATCAAGCTTAAGTAACTTTAGAATTAAAGGAAACTGGGGCAAGAGATACCAGCTAAGTGGTCAGATTTAGAAAGAGGAAGGATGTAAAGTCAGTGAGGTAACCATCAGTGAGTGATGGTTAGTTAGTTGTTTTTAGAGCGTTTAATACCATGGGGTATGGCGAATTATTCCTGAGCTGTGTTCCAGATGAGCTTTCCACAACATGTGGTTACTGGTTGTGCCTCAAGCATAACTGCTGATAAAACCAGGAATAGTGTATGAAATTTTTATTTAGCAAAAATGCAGTGTGAGTGCAAATACTGTTACCTTCTCTCACAAAATTCACTGCTGGAGAAGGCAGTAAATACAGGATGGAAATAAAGTTAACCATAAAATAAAACTCATATTAATCCATAACGTAAGATACTTTAGTTTCTTTCTCTCTCAAGAAACTCCAGTGGCTTTGTGTGATAGGTTGTATAGGATAGGAAATCAGTACGAAATGTTGTTAATTTATGAAAGATGAAAATGATGATCTGTAAAAAAAACAAACCAAACCAAAACAAAAACCTGATTATAGTCTGAGAGATAAATGCATTCATTTTATGATTGTTTTTATTGTTGCTGCCATACAGTCAAAATTCAGTGTAGTCCATATGAATGAGCTAATGGAAAATAAGTATTAATGAATGCTTTTGATTAATATGACAAAACTGATTTTTTTAAATCCAGTTTTGTTGCATGCAAGATGTACCTTAATTCCATGGGCAGGAGAAAAAGAATGGGAGAAGTTTTAGAAAAGTTGTTTTATGAACAAATACTGAGTTTTTGAAAAGCATTGCAAATGAAATTGTAATGAATGGGCACCAGAGAAGATTATTCTAATAGGCCTTTCCTCACAGCAGAGACGAGCCTTTTTTAAAATACGCTATTATAGGGAAGGTGAGCACCTACAAGGATGGACATAGGAAGGAGACAAGATGAACTGATTGGAAAAACTAGATAGAGGTTTTAGGGTGTTAGGTAGGAATAAACAATTGTACAGTATGTGATGATATCAGTCTTCCTCCCTTGGTGTGAGCAAAGAACAAAGAATGAGGGAGCAGGGGAAGAACAAAAAATCACCAGTTCCTATCAGTACTGAAGTAATAACAGATTATAAATAATCCTTCAGAGCGGAACAGAGTAGTCACACTGCATAAGCATACATCTTAGACTATTTATACATCTCGTCAAACATGCTGATGTTATTTCAGAGAGTTCTACAGTTAAGGACTTGGTTTTGGTGACAGACATCTTTCAGCGACAGCTTTTAAGACATATCTTCTTGTGTTCATTACTTCTTTCTATTGCCTTTCATAGTAAATGACTTGATTTTTCTGCTTTTTGATGTTATTAATCTATCAGCTTTAATAAATAGTCTTTATATTCAATTTCCCACATTGCGAAAGTAAGACTAAACAACTAAAGATACACTTTGAGCATGTCCTTACAGTGGTTCATTAGCTTATTGCTCTGCCATGCACCACATCTTAATTAGATACGGATCCACCACATTCAAAAGAAAATGGCTTGAGATGCTTTGACATATACCACAGCTACTCAGATGCAGCAGAACAAAAAAAAATGAAGCATATGTGATTCAGAGTGGTTGGAATCAGGAGGGACTAATGGAATAGAGTTCATCAGCCTGAAAGAGTAATAGATGAGGGCACAAAAAATAACAGAATAAGGCTTACACGGTGATTAATGGTATTAAAATGATAGAGAATGATTAATCTCAAGAAACAGTCTACTCACTGAAATTATCATTTAGTAAGCAATTAAAAGAGAAATAAGTTTTTTTTTCACGAAACCTATAGTTATAGGTATAAATTACTTTAAAATAGAAGGTACTTCTATTATTGTTAAATGCAGCTTTCCAAATACAGTCTCTGGTTCTGAAATGCCTGGTGACCTGTAGCTAGAAGAATATACCATTGTGAGGACAGTTCTTGCTATGCTCCCATATACTTTGGCTACTGCCATCCTCTGGACAATGGAGGAAAAAAAAAAGGATAGTCCTGACACAGTGTGGCAATTTATCTAACTGTAGATGTCCCTGTTCATTGTAGGGGAGTTGGAGTAGATGATTTTTAAGGCTCCCTTCCAACTCAAATGACTCTATGATTCTATGAGATATACATATACAATATAATATCATCAGAATATGAATATAATGGCCAGTAATAGCTGATAGGAATATTTCCACAACAAGCTTGCTTTCAGCTATTTTGAAGCACTTTTAACAGAAAACAGACAGTGGGTTCATTAATGTATATATTTAACAAGTAGAACAGAAACAGAATCATGTAGTTATAATTACTTAATTCCTTTGATTCAACATCTTTAAAAGTCCTCTACTTAGGTGATTTGATCATGATATGACAGTCCAACTAATTAAAAAAATGCAGCAAATAAGCACATGGAATAAATAGCAAATAGTGAATCACAAATGCATTCTGAAAAAAAAAATTACTGAAAGACTTAACAAGCTAATATTTTAGATATTATCCACAGTAATCACTGAAAAAAATAATCCAGATGAAATGTGGATGAGTAAAATGAGATCTTATTGGATTTAGTGAGGCTATTCTTGTGACAAAGCTTTACTCCTCTTAGCAGCTGGGTTGGCTTTCTTTTTATTCATTATGCTCCTCCTATGAGTGTCTGTTTGACTTTCACGCTGTTGATGTAAATGAACACTTTCCCTGATGATGATAATATAGTAGAGCAGCAATATGTGTGTATAATGTGCTCTTTAAAAGTACCAAGCTGCAATTATTTTAGGTATGCAAATGATCCAGTTGAGGGTAATGCTACAAGAGAAATTCATAACAGGTTCAAATCAGAATAGAAATGACTATTTCTGGCTAAGTCTTATTGAAGATATTCTAAAGAATCCAATTTCCTATCAGCCTGAGGAAAATGAACAGTACCTTGTAAGTTTAACATCACTTCAGAGACCAGTATTTTTGTCCAGGTTCTTTTACAGAAAGCTTCCTCCATGAAAAGCATTTAACCTTTAATGCCAAATATACTTACTTGTAAGTATTTGACATTAGATGGGATTTTTACTAATCAGTGATACAAGCAATGTACTGAAATTGGAATACAAGCATGATGTAGCAATTGCAACATAAAAATACAACAAAACAAATATCATTCTCGTTACTGGTCACCACCATGGTGTTGAGCTTCCCAAATCTCGCTGGGAAGGAATACGTGGGTTGAAGCCAGCTCAAGTCTATTACTGTCTTCAACTATTGTGTTCCTTGTTCAATTTTTAAACCCTGTGTTTGTATGAGACACCCTTGCACAGTCCCCATGCTGTTCTGGAGAACTCAGGAGGACAATATTCTATTGCCTAGCTTCTGGAAGGCCATTTACACAACTGGTTGGCACACTCAATTGATACAACCAATTGATCCACTGATAATTTATCTAAAAGAAGTCCACCATGCACTCTCTTTACTATTGAGAGAAGTTCAGCTTTCTTGCAACAGTCATTCACTCCCTACATTCTTCCCATAGCTTCATGAGCACTTCACCTTTGCTCATCTCCTTTGAGCCTATTTCCATAGTATGTCTTTGTTGATTGATCACGTCCCTGTGTTATTTAGAAAAGAAACAATTCCTGTGTACAATTCCTTTGTTTTTGTTTGCCATACCTTCTCTTTTTTTTTTCTTTTTGCTTTGGGAGTTGTCTATTCTTTCCTATAAACAGAAATTCTGAACAATTCTTGAGTATACACCAATTTAGTTCACGTTATAGATAAAACTCCCAGTTTCTTCCACATGCCATGTTTCAGTTAATATCAGAATATTTTTGGAGCGTTTGAAATTGTCTGCTCTAGGATGAAACTAAATCTAAAATTTGTATGGTTGCATTTTGTGCTCAACATGCGCTAATGGATATTGAGTCCATAAAAATAGTTAGGTGCTAAAACCCTTCAAAACATACAGTGTGTATTTCAGGTCCTCAGTATCCAGTGTTGCACTTGACGAATATGCTTTTATACACTCAGAAAAAGCTTCCAGGGTCTCCCTGGAAATGCAAAAATTACACATCAGAGGGATCCTTAAGGCATTACATTTTATCAAGTTTTGCTTCCAAAATGTATTTTGTTAGAGTTGTTGTTTGTGATCTTGTTTTAAACATTTATATTCAGTAATGTCTGCATGATATGATTTAGAGATGATTATTTTCTAACTTTGCTGGTTGGAAAAATAGCTATTTGATGGTTTGATTAGAGCATACAAAGACATACCTAAATTAGTTAGCTTAAAAACTGGAAGAAACACATTTGGGAATCATAATCTTCCCCTGTAAAGTACATACTCAGTTTTGAATCCTGTGGTGTTTTGATTTTCTTGTCATTATCCATGACAAACGTAATGATATTTTACTTAGCCTGCAGTATTGTTTTCCAGTTACAGCGTCACTTTCCATTGTCAGTGTATTTTATTTATGTCCCTGTTTTTCCCATAATCAGAGCAAAAAGTTTCCTAAACACTAATATGAGTAGTACACTTTTAAGACATTTATATGAGAGTAATGTATTCAGATGCTGGAACAAATAACAATCAAGGCTCAGTAAGATATCTGACTAAAATGAGATGTTGTCTTAAGTGTCTTTAAGGTAAAGAACAGTGACTGCTGTGGTTTATTTTGGTTGCTTTTGTTGTTACTTTTTTTTTTTTTTTTTTTAGAAAGAACAGTGCTTTTATTGTTGTTTGGTTGTTAGGGTACTGTTGTTTGTATTTAAGATTCAATAAAACTATATCAGTTTTGGTTTTGTGGAATCTGAAAAGTGTCAGTTTAAAGTATTCTTCCATTAAAAAGAGATGAAACTCAGAGATTATTTTTATGTAATTATTGCAATTAAGTTGCTTTAAATGACAACGTTCCTAATGTATTCTACCATCATATTTTCTGTATTTCTTTTATTAATTTTTTTAAATTATCATTTTTTTTAAGAGATCTGTACTAAACTAAAGGACTGTAGAGGATGATAAAAAACCTCTGCATATCAAATGAAATAAGAAAATCAGTTTAATTAGGAAAAGCAGAATTATAATCCACTGTAACTCATATATAATCAGGCAAGGTCTTCATTCAGATTTAAAGGTGAGAGTTCTAATGAGAATCTGCCTCCATAATGATCCTGATTCATTCACTATTGGCATAAAATATGTAAATAGCTTATACAAATATATACACGTATAGATTAATATTTAATATGCTGTCTTTTAACTTGTATTTATTTTCACTTAAATTTGTATCAAAAATATTTTTTGTACTATTTGTTTTGAAATTTGTCTTGGGGAGGGTTATATGTCTTAGTGAAAAATAGTATTTTCACTTAATGGTGCAGGGCATCTCTTATAAAATATCTCCAGCAGATTCACCTTTCACAGTGAAACATAGTGCCCTGGATATGTCTCTCCATTTCTTCACAAAAAAGAATGTATCTATTACTCTTGTACCAAAACTTAGGTCTCAGATGCCTTTCTGTTGCTGTCTTGTCCTTTATAAGATAATATTCTTACTTTTCTTATGTAAGGTTGAGAAAATACAAGAGAATTGAGGTATCTACTGTAACAGCAAGATAGACTTTGAATTGCAGAGTTTGCAAGAATAAAGATAAAACTAATCTCCATGCAGATTTTTCTAATTTCAGCTTCACAATAGAAAGATTGAAATGAAACCACTTAAAAATAGTATTCTAGTGGTACCTGAATTTAAAAGTATAACTGCCAATAAAACACGATGGGGTTTGAGGTGCCAAAACAAATAACTACCAAGTCCATGCACATTTACCATCATCAGACTCTACTTATGGATGGAGAAGTTAATCTTTTCCACGGGAAAGATTTGCAGAAGTATTATGCTTTGTCACAATGCCTATTATTGATGAAAATATTTCTTTTATTGCCTTCAGTTATTCATATCTCTCAATACCCAGCACGCTTCTTATTCTTTGAGAAAAGAGTTTCTAAGGCTAGAAGTGTTTTACCACCAACTTCTGAATCACATAGCGAAGGCTACATAGTTTCATTGTGGATGGATATGACTCTGATATAATTAATGTTAAAAGCGTATAGTAATAAATATCCAGAATGTGTGTACCCAGTTTTCAGTAATATCTTGTAAAATAAGTGATCTAATTAGCAATACTGGTATTTTTACTTTTGAAAAATGTTCTTCTGAGGAAAGCTGAATATTAGTTATGCCTACCATAATAATTATTGTGACTATGAAGTATTTTATGTTCTGAAGTGCTGACCAGGAGTTTTAGAAATTCTAAGAAACTTATTCTCTGAGAATTACAGGAGATAATTTTGGTTGTTTTATCCTCAATTCAGGTTCGAATAATCTTTTTTTTATTTTTATTTTCTTAAGATTAAGAAGATGTAAATTGCTAGTCCTATTAATCACGTTTTTAAGCAAACTGAGGAATATGTTTCTTCCTGTCAAGCTGGGATTTGGCATGAAGCTCATGTAATCACATGAAATAAGGCTCATGATACTGTTACACAAAGCTAAATTTAGAAAAAAATTGATTAATTCAAGAGAAAAAATAAACACTCTAAGGAGGATGTATGCAACAATTAAATATTTACTTGAGCGCTGTAGTTGAAGTAAATTGTAGCTCCCATGAAAACTATCCCAAAATTCTTTCAACAGGATCCAGAAATTTCTCTCACAAAGCAAATATTTTTTAATAAATAAATTCCACTATATGCATATTAAGAAGGAAAGGGAAACAAACTAACAACAATAACAAGAAAAAACACAAAAGACCCCCCACACAAAATATTCTTCAGCCAAACAATGATTGCAGCCTAGTTAAGAGTTTCAGTAGAAGCTCCTTATATCACCAGAACTTTGACATAGAAAGAAAATTCAGAAAATCGTGAGAGATAAGGAGTATGAATGCACATGTTCGCATGTACCAGCCATGTGATTAAAGTAAATAGGAAAGAACAAGTTTCCGTGTTTTGCAGAGCTTCATTTTACATAGTACTGAAAATTTTCTGAAAATCTGACTTTTGGTAAGGATTTCAAATTAATGGTATTCCAAACACCTATTGAGTCAGAGAACATCTTGTTGCCGAACGCAGGCAACCCTCAGTATTTTAGCCTTGCACGCTCCGACCAAAACTCTGGTCAGGGCCAATCACTGCATATAGGCACTAATATGATGAACAGCAAAATGGCATTTATTGTTAAAAGTTACAGAACTATATAGTATTTCTTATCTTTTACTAGACTATTCCAGAAGCTCACGTGGGCTACTGGCCAATCATACTGTATATCACGCGCTGTCCACGCATACCTGGGGACCTTATACAGTACGATCATGCACTGCCTTATCCAGGCAAAAGGTGACGCCTCTCCTTCTTACGACATGAGTTCATCTAAGTAGGTCAGCCAATAAGAAAACGCCATGGGGAAGGGCCTTCTGCGTTACATCCCGAGCGCTCCGTTTTACGCCTACTACAACTCATCCCAAGTTGGAAGGGACCCACAAGGATCATTGAGTCCAGTTCCTTGCTCCACACAGGACCACGCCAAATTCAAACCATATTTCTGAGAGCATTTTCCAAATGCTTCCTGAACTCTGGCAGCCAAGGGCCATGATCACTGCCCTAGGGAACCTGTGCCAGTGTTTGACCACACTCTTGATGAAGAACCTTGTCCTTGTCCCCAACCTGACCCTACACTGATGCAGCTCCATGCCATTCCCTTGGGTCCTGCTGCTGTCACCAGTGAGCAGAGATCAGTGCTGCCCATCCACTCCTCTCCTGAGGAAGCTGTAGGCTGCTGTGAGGAGCCTTAGTTGCGCCTCATACCTCTTCACCTCTAGACACTTCACCATCTTCCTAGCTCTTCTTTGGACGCTCTTCGTTTCTTATACTAAGGCATATAGTGCTTGAAGTGAGGCTGCGCAGAGCAGAGCAGTATCTCTCCTCGCCTGGCTGAGAGTGCTGGGCCTGATGCACCCCAAGTTACAGTTGACCCTTTTCACTGATAGGGAACACTGCTGACTCATATTTAATTTGTTATCAGCCAGAACCCCCAGATCCCTTTCCACAGGGTTTTCTTCACTTTATTTAGAAAAGGCACAACTTACTTTTTTTCTTTAGTTTAACACGTAATATTCTAAGATATTGATCTTGCAAGTCTTATATGCATTTCTGCTTCTACAATTAAATAATTATCTTTGAAATAAATATTTGAAAAATAATCTATTGTCAAATCTGACACATTGTTATCATTGTTTATCATATTCATTTTCATGTTTCTCAAGTTCATCTTTATTTAATTATGAACAAATAGTTTTGTTCAATCAGTATAAAGTTTTCTGTGACAAACTGAGCAGTAGCAAGGCTAAGTCTACCTGTGGGCAAAAGTCATTAAGTAAGTGTAGGACTTAAATATTTATAAAGGAATGAGGTATATGACTTTCAGCTGGAGTCATTTAGATTCTAAGTGGAAGATACGATCCAAAAACATCTGGTGTGAATGTTCTTGTCTTGAAACAAATTTATCAACAGAACAGGTGACCTGAAGCTTCTGGCTGGCCTGTTTTTCTCCATGCAAATTATGGTCCTATTACCTATCGCTCATTTTGCAAAGAGTGGCCCTGCCATAAGATAATGAGTGGCAATACCTTGCTGCCCAACTAGAGATCATCACTGGCATGGCACAAGGATAGAGTATTTCTGCCAAGCCTTGTTAGGCACTCACAGTACGCACACATCAGTGTTTCAGCTAGGATTAAGAGAGTTCCAGTGAAGCAAATAACCTGTTTCTCTCCGTTCTCTCCAACATCTTGCCTCATGGCTTAGTCTCACAGTAAACGTTCAGGGCAAAACCAAGCTGGAAAAATGAACTCTACCAAACACACTCCCAGCTAATTTAGAACATGGAATCAGACTGGATGTAGTTCAAAACCAAACCAACAATGCTTGAAATATTTATAGCAAGTGAATCAGGTATTCTGCATTACTATTTGTTTTCTACAGACTTTTGCTACATGACATTTGCTAATGCAAGAGTAGCTTAAGATTGTTACTAGATTAATCAGTAGTCAGAACAGGTAACAAGTCCACTTCTCCTCTTGTAGTACCTGAGTAACTACAATTTACATGTCTTTACAACTGTAAACTGTGAAAACACAGCTCTTTGTTTCTGTGTTCCACTGTCTACCAGTCTTCATCATAACCACTTTGTCCGTATTAATTCTAAACTAGCTGAATTCCCTCCAGATCACCTTCTCTGTCAGAAATTAGGAAGAGAGAAAAGCAGTATTGTTAAAAGTCAGTGTAGAGTAAGTGACATTTGTATGACTGTAAGCTTCTCGTGTTGGTCCTTTACTACAGCAAAAATGCCAGCCTTGTGGTACTGTTCCAAAATGAATTCAACGCCTTTTAAGAAAATACCTAATTCAAGTAGTTTTTTGTTTGTACTGTCTATCTAGTGAAGAAAACTTGATACTGACCATGGTGTCCCACAAAATCATTGAGTAGTTACTGTTCAATCAGGGATCAGTCCTTCTGAACGTTAGTATCTCATTCAGATGAATGAACTAATCATTCATTTTTATAACTCATGTTTGCAACTCATGTTTTCAACTCATGTTTCAGGCTGCCTGCAAACAGAGATTCACTTGACTGTAGTAGTGATGTTCAGTTCACACTCTCTTATTTATTTTCAGAACCATGAGTTGCAGAAGAACGTGCATGTGTGTATGTGTGCATTTGTATGTGACAGAACCTGCACGTGTAATATATCTGTGCAGAGATTCTGATGGAATCACAAGCCTTTTGCCCAGGTGTGAAGGGTAGGAGGGAAGAAAGAGTGGGAAGGATATTGCTGTCAAGCAGCTATTTCACTTTGATCCTTTTGACTTTCGATGCATAATACTAAGATCATATTACTAATCTTAAGAATTTTTTTGTCATAAAATTGCTTCACATCCATCCAATCCCTTGTTAGGTTACTTGAAAATTGAATCATTAAATTGCTGTTAAATTTAAAAAAAAAAAAAAAAGGTAAATAGGTATGTATCATCGTATGATCCCATGGGATTCTGTTTTTAGAAAGTTTATTTTCCTTTGTAATGCAAAGAGTTTCAGTGTTTATTAAAATTTGAGATTTGAGTAGTTTGGGTTCCAAGAAGAGATTTCAAGTCATATATCAAAAATTACTCTGATTCTGCTCAGTTCAGAAAAATAAATGGTAACTGTGTGAAAAAAAAAACAGAATAGAAAATATGCATGAGAACAAGGTTCTCCTAGTATATCAAAGTGTGTGTCCAGCCTCTGTGACTGAATAAAAACATTAAATATATCGTTTGCATATACTGTAATGGAAAACTTTGGAAAGAAGATTATAAATAAGTGGCATCATGAAATTTTATGTCACATTATCTATTGTCAAAACTCTCAGCTTTTAATGGAGTTACAGCAGTATATATTTTTAGTCTATATACAGTTTTTTTAATCTGTAAGCCATGAATCTTACATAATTTAAATTCGTGCTACATTTGTTTGGGTTTGTGGCTTTTAGGCTTATTTTTGCATTAGACTGCTCTATATCTAACAATATTGAAATCAGTATGGACATAAATTTAATTATATTTGTGTAAGTTGTACAAATATGTGCATATTTGTACCTCAGCTTAGTTTGAGTAGAGTGATTTCTACTTACTGTGTAACTTCATTTTCATTCACAAGTATGTTTCTGCCTCCTACATGGATGGCTTACAGAAACGCTGCATGACAAGCCTATTTGTCTACTCCTGTATTTCAGTGACTAATTGCATCTTTATGCTGTTACAGTACACATATATATTAATGTTCCTTACAATCATTGTACAGCAAGGCCTGCAGCTGAGGTGCCTGTCAGGTGGAGCTGCCAGGAATTCTTTGCTGAGAGGATGGAGATGCCTGAAGGCCTGTCGGATATTTAAGAGTCTAAGGACCATCAGATGCTTCTTGCTAGTCCTAGTGCTGTAGCAGTTCTGCTCTTTGTCCCTTCTCTTAATTTTCTCTGTCTAAATGGTTAATGACTTTTTAGCTCACTTAAGTTATCAACTGCAAAATTCAGTACATGCACAAAGGAACATTTTACTGTGAAGGTAGGACACTTTCAGCTGTCCTATCTTCAATCATACTTTCAAATATTAGGAGTGTTCTGGCCTTAATTGTATTTTCAGAAAAAGACATTCAGAGAAGCAAACAGGTTACTGACTTCTGATGATTATATTGAACAAATAGCTTATATGGTATAAAAGGTGCTAAAAAAACTCACACCAGTAATTTATGAACCAAAGCCACTCCTGCCCTTGTGCCATAAATTGAGATAAGTGTTCTGTGGGTAGATTATTACTGTTATAGAGTATAATGTTACCATTTCATCACAGTCTTTCACTACTCATATTTCACTTATCTTTAAATAGAAGATCCAAGCCTGAGTTATAAAACTATTATCCATCATAAAATATCAAATGAACAGCATTCTCGAGCATTTCACTGAATTTTATACTGGAGCGATGAAAATGAACTGTCCTGGTGTTTTGTAATTGTTATTAAAAAGTTCTTCAAGATACCTAAAAATTGTATTTCAACTGAAACTGGTCATCAAAGAAGATGAGTAGGAGTACTGAAATGGGCTGTTCCTTTTCCCCTGGATATCACTGCAGATCTTTTTTATATATTAAACAAGTACCACTTTTTTTGCCTTTGAGGTCTGTGATAATTTGTCAGCAAAGACAGTTTCCAGAGAGAATGGAATAAATGAAAAAAGAAGTGTAATGAGATTTGCCTTTAGAAAAAAAAAGAAAGA
>NC_034410.1:68834363-68839407 GCF_002078875.1 Numida meleagris | reverse complement strand
AAAAGAAAAAGAAAAAGAAAAATCTCAGAGCATATGGTTTGGCGGCACAACCAGAACTGCAAGAAAAAAAGAAAGTGCAAGTGACTCTAGAAAAGACAGACATTTTTGAGCAAATCCCATAAGCCTTTCACACCAATAATCTGAAAGCCGCACCAATAAAATGTGATAGCTGTATAAGCCATGTGTCAATCAGGAAAAAGTAATAATTGAACAGAAAGATAACCTCCAATAATAAATAAAAATAAGTAAATAGTGCAGGTAAATAAAAGAAAGATACCTATACTAAACTCTCATAACTGTATGATACAATGCTTGAATTTCAAGCTACTATTACTAAGAATATAAATCAAGGTATACGTGAAAATTTACCTACTTTACTATAGGAAAGTAGCTATGGAAAAAATGTTATTTCATGAAATTTCCTAGAAGAATCATATGTAATATTACATGGGTGACTTAAGAAATTTAAGTTACCTCTGAAGATTTATGTTAACAGTCTTTTAAAAGTAAGAAATAACATTCAAAAAATGACTGTTGTTCTACAATAAAGTATCTTACACTGCTCATCATTTATCCTTTACAAGGACAAACCATTGCAAGATCTATCTTGACTTTAAATTAACTAATTTAAGATAAATTAAAAACTTCTATCAAATTTCTATCTATGGAGGAGAACACAAATGAACTGAATGAGAAGTGACGCTTCAATAAGCAGTGACATATCTTCTGTCTAAATATCAAAATAAACAAAAGATCTTTCAACTCCTCTTTCCTGTAGCCATTTAATTCCCTCTTCCCTTAGTGTCTCAAAGGAGCAGACGGCTGCTTTAGATGCTACATACAGCCATAGGCCAGGACAGAAGCTGAGGACTTTGTTAGCTTTGTTATAGCTGCTACACAAATTGAGTCTGAAAGATTTGGCTGAGACATTCTTCTGGCTGCATTTCTCTACACAGTATGAAATTCATTTAGTATCACCTTTAGTAAGTGAAGAAGACGGTAATTAAAAGACCAAAAAAAAAAAAAAAAGAAAAAGAGGAATAATCAAGACCAAGGAGTTCTCTTTGTTTATGAAGAATTGTGTGCTGTTGACTGAGAAGAGGACTTTGTGATAAATCAGGTGTTCTGAATGGATGAATATCTACTTGATATTGCTTCTTGGATGGAAACTGAAAACGTGCCCTGCCCTTCTTGAACTAACATGTCAGAGGAAAGAAACAGAGAAAACAATTATCAGTTGTGAGATTAGTTGCTTTTTTACAGGGTTTTAATGGGTTAGTTATCTGTTAAAGTTTCAAACCACAGCAACAGAGCTGGTGAAGGGACTATCAGACAAGGCTTATGAGGAGCAACTGTGGAAACTGGAGCTGTTTAGTCTGAAGAAGAGGAAACTGAAGGGATGGGAGACCTCGTTGCTCTTGACAGCTAGCTGAAAGGAGGTTGTAGCGAGGAGGGTGTCTCTTCTCGTGTGACAAATGATAAATACCTAAGGAAATGGCTCCAAGTTGCTCCAGTGGAGGTTCAGATCAGATGTCATGAAGAATTTATACACAGAAAGAGTGGTCAAGCATTGGAAAGGGCTACCCAGGAATAGAGTTCCCATCCCTGGAGGTATTTCATAGAATCATAGAATAATAGAATCATAGAATGGCCTGGGTTGAAAAGGACCTCAAAGATCATCGAGTTTCAACCCCCCTGCTAAGTGCAGGGTCACCAACCACTAGACCAGAGCCATGTCCAGTCTGGCCTTGAATGCCTCCAGGGATGGGGCATCCACAACCTCCCTGGGCAACCTGTTCCAGTGTGTCGCCGCCCTCTGAATGAAAAACTTCCTTCTAATATCTAACCTAAATCTCCCCTGTCTCAGCTTAAAACCCTTCCCCCTTGTCCTATCCCTATCTACCCTCACAAACAATCGATCCCCCTCCTGTTTATATAATCCCTTAAGGCGTATATGGATGTGGCACCAAGGGACATGGCTTAGTGAAGGTAAGGAAGGCTTGGTATCTCAAGCTGATGGTTGGCCTTGATGATTTTAGAAATATTTTCCAACCTAAAAGATTCTGCAGTTCTATGAAATACTTCCCTAAGCAGTGACTTCCAGTGAAATTCCTGTGATTTTAGATTTCTGCATTACTGTGTTCTAAGTAATTGAAGCAATTGGTAAAACTTAAAGTGTAGCTAGTTGTCATGGTTTTATGATTTTCGGTTATTGGTATTCCACATCATAACATCATGTAGTGTATGCACCTGGTTCTCAGAAGAGAAGGACTACTACATTCCCCAGGGGACTTTGCTCCTGTTACCATTTCTGATCAGAGGGAAAGATAAAAACTCCCAGATCACAAGACCTTTCTCTCTTTCCTCCCGTCTCTCGTCCTGGCAGCATCTCGCTCCCCAACCATCTTATTGTCGGTAGTAGAGTAAGGCCTACCTTGATCTTGGGACATTCTCTCTCTCTGTACTGGATTTATCAGCTGAAATTGTAATTATATTGTATTATAGTGTGTTGTTTTGCATTCTGATATCTTGTTTAGTAAATTAGTTTGTTCCTCCTCAGATTGTTGCCGCAGTTTCTGCTCTCAGGCCCATCTCCTTACCCTTTTTTTCCCTTTTCCCTTTCCTGGGGCATGGGTCCATGAGTCTCCCATCCCATTTGTCATGGAACTGGGCCAAACGCCCGTAAACTGTTGACACTAGTTAAAACTTTTGTAATATTTAAGGGCAGACAGAAACAGGGGGAGAGGGGAAGAGAGAGAAGAAGATGATTAACTAATTACCTGAAATGAACAACTTACTCAGTGCTCTATTATGCATTAGAAATTGAAAATTTTCTGCTTAGGGAGAAACACATATAAAGCACTTCACACAAAAATATACTTCTTCATAAAAGCTCTTTTAAAAAAAAAAAAAAAAAAAAAAGAATAGTGAAATCGTATTGTGAAGGCCACATCTTTTCCTTCATGGAAAAGTTGCTACCATCTGATTCTTCCTTACACTAGCATATATGTGGTTTGATTTTCTCAGTAGAGAACTGCAGAATTTTAGAGTAGAGATCTTACAATCCTTGATTTTGCATCATAATTTAGAAACTGATTTAAATCATGAAGTAATTACAGAAATTAGGCTTCTTTTGAACTTTAGAGTAGAATAATGGTAACATGACTCTGGTTAATAAATGGAAATTTGAATTCTGGGAACCTAATCTGAGGTGAAGAATGTGACTCTGCATGGTTCAAAAGAAGCAAAGCTCTGTGGCTCTTCAAGGCTGGTTTATATTTGCTTTGGGCAGCAATTACAGCATGAACCCATACGACTTAAGCTAGCATTGAATTTGTCCCACTAGTCTATTATTTAAGTGTCACTGGCTCATTAGTCTTTATGCTCCTGCTTTTATAAAAGCAGAAATATGAACAATACAGAAGAAAGTTACTGAAGAAAAAGTTATCCACAGTTCTGGTGTTTTAAAAATATATATGAACCTTCTTTAGTATAGAATAAAATAGTTTGATTGGAAGGGACCTACAAAGATCATCAAGTCCAACTACCTGATCACTTCAGAGCTAAAAGGTTAAAATGTATTATTAAGGGTATTATCTAAATGTCTTTTGAACCCTGCCAGCCATGAGGCATCAACCACCTCTCTAGGAAGCTTATTCCAGTATTTGACCACCTTCATGGTAAAGATTCTTTACCTAATGTTCAGTCTGAACTTCCTCTGGCACAGCTTTGTGCCATTCCCATGTTGATACTGGAGAAAGAAAAAGTAATGAAGAGAGGAATCATTTCACGTTCTGGATTAGCTTTTTTTTCCTTGTATGCCACAATCATTTATTTTTTCTCCTTTAGCTTACAGTCATGTCAAGTTTTCAATTAGATTATTTTATTTTACTTTGCTGTGTCTAGCATTAAAATATCTGCTGAAAAGAATCACATGGTATAATTTCTGTGCTTACCTCACTATTTAAACTTGAATTATAAATAAATCTTCCACTACAAGCACTAAACTACGTATTATAATTACGACATTGGCTTTGATGGAGATTCCAATAAGAGAAGAAATATCAATTATTTCCTCTTACAGCTTCAAAATCTTCAGCTACGTATTTTTTTTCATCATTACTCTAATTCAATATAAGCCCATTTGTGTATGTCTGTCCATCTGGATCTGGATCTGTAGCAAGGTTCCTTTTTCTAGGCTTTGAATTACTGATTTCTTGTTACTATAAATTACTTTTTAAAAAGAGCTCTAATTTCATCTTCTAATGACTTATTAGAAAAAAAAGTTACTCTTCACCACTCAGCAGTGTGTCTTTTGATAAGAATAGCAAATGAAACTTTGTCATTTACTAGTGGTAATCCAGATTTACTTCCTAGTAGGAAGAATTGTTCTAAATGACTTTAATAGACTACACAGGTTCTTTTGCACACTAGAGAATAAGTTTTAATGTAAAGCACAGTCTCCCCTCTTCCCTCTGTTGTCACTTCTTGTATGTCTGCAAGATGAGTGAAATTTCATCACAGCAAAAACTGTTTGGCTGTTGAAGGAGAAGAGGTTCCTTCCCCTAAAGACTACGTCAGATTTTGTCTGTAATTTTTTCCCCTTTACTGGCTGTGGATGGCCTTCTTCTGATCAGTTATTGGTGAAAAAAAAACAGTACTTCACTTTGTTAACTGGTTTATTTCTTGTGCATAATCAGGGTCTTATGAGTTTGCATATCACTTTACATTTGTCTTGTTAGCATAGCAGAGACAAAACAGTGAGAATGATGGAATGAAAAAATGGGAAGTAGTTACTCTCAGGAGTATTGATACTGACATTTCAATGGCAACAGTAAATTCTGCTGTCCTTTAGTACTGATGAAATCTCATGAAACCAATGCAGCAGCATATTTCTAAGCGAAAGGACTGCAGAGCTTAAAGATCTGATACTGATAACTAAAAATCATTTAGTATAGTTTCATTCTCACATTGCATATTGGTTTTTGGGGATTGGCTGATATTTTCCAGATGTGGTATCAGTTGTCATTCCCTTCCCTCCCCT
>NC_034410.1:68813460-68834034 GCF_002078875.1 Numida meleagris | reverse complement strand
CTTCCCTTCCCTTCCCTTCCCTTCCCTTCCCTTCCCTTCCCTCCTCTTTTCTTCTTTTCTTTCTGTTTTTTTTTCTTACTCTCTTTCCTTTTCTCCTTGTATTTTTTTTGTTGTTATGATCTGATTTTTAATGTTATTGCTGTTTAGAATTGGATATTCTGAGCCAAGAATTACTGAACTCTAATGTGGTATTATTAGAAAGTTATTTTTAGAGCGTATAAGCTCATGTCAGGAAATCTTTGTACTTACTATGTAAAATTCTTCATTTGGTGGATTTTTTCCTGCCTGGATTTGTAGTCTGATTCCGTTGAACTGGATCTGTTTGAGGAGTTTAAAAATCTTAATCTGTGAATTTCAGGGAGAACAAAGATACAGAGATTTCCTTGTTAAGATCTTTAAGGTCAAACTGTTTGCGTTTTAAACAAACATGGAGTGTATTCTCAGGTCACTTCCTGCAGTGGACAGCATTATTAATACGATCTCCAGTTTTCCCATGTCGTTTTGATCCAGAATTTTCAAAACCAGTCACTAATGTCCTGCTGTTATTCATATTGGTTGGAAAGCACATTTGCAGGTTCATTCCTGATCCTGCTGAATTAGGCAAGCATGATGCCCAAAATATCTTTATCTCAGAGCTTCACCCTTGTCCCAGCTTTCCCATCTTTGTTGAAGTATAGGGGATATGAGTAGGATTTTTACCACTGATCTCATCAGGGCCAAAATATAATCATTCGTCTTCTGGGTGTGTCATGAAATTGAAATGTAGATTAAGAAAAATCTTCCTCTTCCCTTTTCTTAGTAAATTAAACATCTATATTAATGAGACTGATGCATGAGCATACCTATATGCTTATCAACCTGCCAAGCAAAATAGATTTACTGGCTTCCCATTATGTTCCCTTACACATTAAATGTGTGAACTAAAATCTAGAGATATTAGCTATAACAGAAGAAATCTAAAACTTTCATATGTCTCAGGTAACCTGCAGAAAGATTTATTTTATGTTAGTACATAACATGTACTAAGTTTTGGGAAACCATGACTACCATTTTCATATCTTTTTCTCAAACTCTTTATACAGTGGTTTGAGATATGTTTCCTAGACATGGCTCCTGCAGAAGAAATATAAGGACACTTTGTTTTACCTTCTTCACATGGGTATTATTCAGACTGCATGGTTAAATGCTACTGTCTTAATGCAGTTTGTAAACTTTAGCTTCATTTAGTATATTTTTTAAAAGATAATAATAACAGGGAATGTCGGAAAACTGCTTAGAATTATCCTATTATCCACACTGTGTAAGAAAATGTAGAACAGAGATAGATCAGAGAAAAGCAGTGGATTAAAAAGAATTTCAATACACTGTTTACTAAGATTGGAGGAATGTTTCACAGAAACTGCACTGTTCATTTGGCTATTATGTTGGCAGTTTCTGTCAATACAGCTGAAAACATTTATTAGCAATGACATTCATGTGGGCTGAAGATCAAGCCATGGCCATTCAAATTCAATAGAAGATTTGTCTCTTTCTCAGCAGGTGAAAGATGTTAAAGAAAGGCAAGAGTGAAACCCATAAAATACAAGCATGCACAGTGTGTTTACTATATTAGAGACCATTAAATGCACCCCCAAGTGTAACTTCTAAATTACTGCATTGAAACTAAGCACGAGTTTTAGAACAGATTCATAAATGACAATAGCATGTGTTTCAGTAAAGCTAGTGCTTTCAAGAATACTCAGTTATTCTTATATGCCAGTCTCATAGGTTTCAAATGATTTCAGCTGGCTGTTGCAAAACCTTAAAACATTAAGAAAAATATCATCATGGTATCCTCATGACAGCATGAAGAAACACTCATGTCATGACTTCATGACATGAGCGTTTCTCAGTTTACCTGCTGGCAGATTTTGTATGGAGCTCATGGCAAACTGGTGGCATTCTGGAGACTTCTCTATGGGCTGAAAGTCCCTGACTGAGAATTATGTTGGTGTTTGGGAAAGAGATCCCCGGATATTCCTATACTTTCAGCACAATATAGTTTTTCTTCCTTTGTATAACACTTTTAGAGGTAGATTAGTGTATTTTGTAGTTGTGTCAACAAGCTTTGTATTTTGTCTTTCAGGGTAGCTGTCAGCATAGAAGGACATTGATGAGGGCAATCTAATGCAGAGTCAAAGAAAACAAAATTAATGTAGATTTGAAGGAAACTAAATTAACGGTATTACGTGTATTATGTTTATGATTTAGTTTATATAGTTCTCAGCTTGTGAGTTCTTCTATGTCACCAACTATTTTTTGATATCTAAAAGACAACCACTAATATCTAAGGCGTATATAATATATATATATATGTATATGTATATGTATATACATATACTTTTTTTTTACAACCCTTTCTGATCTGTGGGATGTCAGCTTTGACAATATCCTCTTAGCAACCTAGTGTGTTTACAGGCAGCTTGAGAGATGGTAATTTTGAGGCCCAAGAAGCAGCTGTGATATAATGTTTTTCCTCAGAACAGGTTAGCAGCATATATTGTCTGGATGGTTGTAGCCAGAGGGTTGTATGAGCTTTATGTCCAGGTGGATGCCAGTGATGAGCAGTGTCCCTCATCTTTAGACTGGTACTGTTTAATAGCTTTCTCAACAACCTAGACATTGAAATCAGGTACACCCTCAGCAGGTTTGCAGATGACATCAAAGGGACCTGGACAAGCTTGGGAAACAGGCTGGCATTAACGTAATAAGGTACAACAAGTCTAAGTGCAGGTGCTGCCCTCGGGTAGAGGCAGTCCTCAGCATGAGTACAGGTGGTGAGAATAACTCATTGAGAGCAACCCTGCAGAGATGTACTTGGGGATCCTGGTGAATTAAAAGCTGGACATGAAGCAGCAGTGTGTGCTTAGAGCCCCAAAGGCCAACTGTATCCTGGACTGCATCAAAAGAAGAGTGGCCATCAGGGAAAGTGTGGAGTTTGTCCGCCTCTACTCTACACTTGAAAGGCCTCATCTGGAGTACTGTGTCCAGGCTGGAGCCCCCAGTACAGGAGGGATGTGGAGCTGTTGGAGTAGGTCCAGAGGAGGGCTATGAAGATCATCAAAGGGCTGGAGTCCCTCTCCTATGAGGAAAAACTGTGCAAGCTGGGCTTTTTCAGACTGCAGAAGGTTTCATTGTGGCCTTTTGGTACTTAAATTGAGCTTATTTACATAAGTGGAAAGTGAATTTTTACATGGTCTGATAATGATAGGACAAGGAGGAATGGTTTAAACTAAAAGAGGGGAGATTAAGATTAGATGTTAGGGGAAATTTACTCAGAGGGTGGTGAGGCAGTGGGACAAGTTGCCAGGCTGGATGGAGCAACCTGGTCTAGTGTAAGTTAGCCATGTCTATGGCAGAGAAATTAGATGACATTTAAGATGTATTCCAACCCAAACCATTCTATGGTTCTATGAAGCATTGCAAGTAAAGAGCCATTCTGACATACCTTGTTGGCAAAGAGTTAGTTCAGGTGTAACTGAACAGAACCATGGGTCTCAGTGCACATAGTCTCTGAACAAATTGACTTGCATACTGAATTGCCCTTTGTCACTCTTAAATATGAAGGATAAAAGGTATTTTATCAAACTACTTCTTTACCATAGCCACCGCAGATGTTCAGTGCAGCATTCAGTGCTGCATTTTGTGTTCACTGCTTCCCTAGAGCACTTTGCAACAAGCTGTTAATCGTGCCTCTAGAAAATTCAAGACCTGTTTCTGGACTAGGCTTAAAGGAGTAGATATTAGATATACGTATATATATATTTTTCCCCCAGTCTTACAGGTACTCCTTTTCAATCAAATAGTAATTATCTTCAGAATACCTATAGTGATCCTTCAATAACCAAAACACTGCCAAATAGTCTTGGGCATGCAGGTCACTAAACTAGGCTGTATAGGAGCAGAATTGGGCAGTACAAGTATCAGCTTTAAGTGCTCCTCCTTTTTTTTTCCATTTCAGAAAGAATCTTTTTAATCTGTGCTTCTTATTTTTAGATGAAACTTTCCTCTATCTTATAATTTTTTCCATTAAAATGAAAGGTATCCATATCATAATGAAGGTTCAGCAGGCCAAGAAATATTCAGGGAGCCTGTTTACAATCTATGACAGATCACTGCATATTTCATAGAGTGGCAGAATGGCAAATACCCAACAGTAGTTTACAACTGTAGTACAGTCTAAGTTCCTTTTTTAAATTTAACACACAGACAATGCACACACACAAAAAAAGTATGTACACTAATGGATAGTAGTATATGAAGTTTTATTTTAGCCTCTGATTTAGTATGAGCTTTGGACCCATACAGATGAATCATGTATCTTAATATATTCCTGTTTATTGCCCTTTTTGAGATCTCAAACCTCTTTACAAACTGGCTTTGAATGAAAAATTGTAAAATGTATATATTCAAAGTGGATGGTCCAAATCTGTATCTAGAGGGGAGGATCAAACTGAGATATGCAACATAAATACAGCATTGAGATGGCTTTCTAGTGGTTCATTCCATGCTTCTCTCTAAAGAAAATTTTAATAAGTTGATTTTTTTTCCCCACTTTCATAGTTGAGTGCAGATTGAGAGTCATAATTAGGAAAAAATATATCCACATAGCTAAAATTAAAATTTGTTTTGACTGGAAAGTCCCAAAGCAGAAGTATTTTATTGTGAAACATGCATTAGCTAGAAATTTGAAAAACTTTTATTACAGAAGGTCAGAGTGCTGGTTTGTGGTTGTTTTTTTTTGGTATACTGTGGGTGAAATTTGCTCTTCTGAGGAGAAACACAATATAGGCAAGGGTGACACATCCTGGTCTGATGGTAGAACAGTATATCTATATCTTTTCTAGCCCTGTTTGTTATGGTTGAACAATCACAAGTGGCCATGTGCACTGTCAGAAGTGTGAGGAGACAGGACCATCTGTTTTGATAGTGTGTTTATACTGAGGGATGGACTATGATGTAGAGAAGATTATGGTAGTTCTCTTTACCTTTGGCTGATTGCAATAAGGAAAATATGAACACAACATAAATAATACATAAACCAAAGCTGCTCAAAGTTTCCTCCCTTATTAGGAAAGTAAAAGTTCTTTTAAGTTCTATACAGCAGTGTCATCATTTTGCTTAAAGTCTTACATTTATTTATGAATACTCTCTGTGGCTTATCTAACCGATAACTGACCTCTTCTCTGACCTCCTTACAAATACGCAAATACATCTGTGTGAGACAGAAAATGAAGAGGTGAATGAAATGAAGGGAAAGAATCATATTCCAGAAATTATGTTGGTTATTTTTTTAAATATATTTAAATAATCTGTGAAGTAGGTATACTGACTTAGAGTTGGTTGTGGTTTTTTTTTTGTTTGTTTGTTTGTTTTCCCCCTAGTGAATGTAACAGAGATCTATCAGTTATTATGAAAACTGTAAGCCAAGGTTTTGGAACAGTGGCCATGTCTGTTTGTTCCCCCCTTGCTGGTTCTTTAAATCTGTTCTTCAGAAGAGAGAATAAGCAGGAACTGCACATAGCTTGTTCTGGTGTTTTGTATTAGTCTGAATTTCACCACAGGAGATTTTTATCAGTGCAAGAAGATTAAAAGAGGAAAAAAAAAAGAGAGGTGTTATGGAGGAGATGGAAAGAGTCTTACCTAGCCACTAGTAGCCTGCAATCATGCTGTTGTATGTTAGATAGAAAAGGTGATTAAAAACCTAGCTCAGCATTTTGAAGTAGGTAGGAAAATTATCACTAATGTTTTCCATGTTTTCCCAGAAAAGAGTTATCATCTTGACAGAAATCAGCTAACTACAAATTATTAACATTAAATCCCATTGACTTTTTGTTTGTTTGTGTGTCTGTTTGTTTTATCAATACATGTTAGATAATGGCCTCATTATACTAAGTTAATTGGTTATATATCTACTATCTCACACCCCAGGTTCTTTCTTTAATATGGCTTCCAGATGGAGGTACCTTCTTATGTACAATCTGTTGCTTCCTCATGCCAACAGGGGAGAGTCCTTTCTACACCTACCCCCAGTCTGAGTCCATCTACCTCCCTCACTCTTGCTGTGGTGCTCATTAGAATCCTCTGGACCAATTCAATTCACTAAGCCAGCAAAAATGACCTTTTGTTTTCCTCCTGGGTTAATATGAGAATTGGTGCAAGGTAAAAGGTGAGGTGCATGTGCTTGGAAGAAAGATGAGATAAGGGAAGAGGCAAGTCTGCTCCTTCTAATTGTTGAAAGTAGTTATATAGTCTCATCATGTCTTATTAAACCATAGCCCCTCAGTGGAAAGCACCAAAACAACCACCTCTAGAAAGCATGGACAAATCATATCACATTACACAAATGGTTGTTCACATCATAATTAACAACAGTGTCTGTCCTGTAAAAAAGTAAGGGATGTTTTGGACTAGAAACAATCAAAAGCCAGGCATGCACTCAAGGATTTCATTCTTACAAATAATTAGTAGTTGTATTGTTCATGACAAGAGACACTGTCTCTTCCCATTTGAAACTGTAGAATCGTGAGTGACTTTTCATCCAAGCGTTAGAAGGAACAAGGAGAGCGGTCTGAAGACCTGCCATATAGACAACACAGTGTGCATTCAAGTTCCATAAGTGCAAACTTAAAATTCATAGAATTAAGTGGTAAGCAGTACACATGCTTTAGTGTAAGAGCAACATCAGATCAACAAAAAAAGTGTAGCTGGGCTACTAATTTTAGTTTAAAATAACTTTGTGTTCAGAGCATTGTGAATACATCTAGAAGAGAGAAGGAAAACTGCTGAGAAATTAAAAGTACAAAGTGAAGTGGAAGACTGTCTGAGAAACGTTGGCTTTATGTTAGTAGAGGAGATAAAAGTACAAGTTGGGATTTGCAGATTTACCTTATTAAATGAGGTAGATAAAATTTAAAAAACAAACAAAAAAAACCCCACCAAACTATTTAATCCATAATATTCAGTTTTACATATGCGCAATACATGAAGGCTGCTCTGACAGTTATGCCTCCTATTTTATTATGTTGGTCCATGATGTCAGAGATGGATGTTGGTGGTATGGCAATAGAGGTTGAACCTTCCCACCAATATTCCATTACATGTTGTTGACATGTGACAGATGGCAGCAGAGGGGCAGTCTGACAATGGTGTCTGACATGGAAGTATGTGTGAAGCAAAAGTGTGTTACTGAATTCCTCCATGTGAAAAAAATGGCACCCACTGACATTCATTAACACTTGCTGAACATTTATGGAGATCAAATGGTGGATGTGAGCAAAGTGAGGTGGTGGGTGGTGTGTTTTGGCAGCGGTGATGGCAACAGTGGATTGCTTCCACTAGTGCAGATTTTGATGAGCATGGTATATAGACTCTTGTTCATGTCTGGCAAAAATGTATAGTTAATGGTGGTGACTGCGCTGAAAATATTGTTTTGTAACTGAGACTTTATCAAATAGCATTACTGTGCTCTTTGCATCTGTTGTAGTTTCCATGAAAATAAATTAGAGGCATTACTTTTGGAGTGACCTACCAAATTCCAGAAGTCCTGCTTCCTTTTCCTTCTGTGCTACAGCTCTGATTAAATTCAGCATGGAAAAATGGATCGAACAAGAGAAATGCGGACCCAGCTATGCTAAGCAGTATGAATTGTGACTTCTTTATGTGTCTTTTGCACAGGAGTCAAAACCAAATTGAGAACATAAGGTGGTAGTTAGCTGTCTCTTCTGTCAGTGTTACAGGAAAGTAGTCATCCCATCCTACTGTTGCCCTCCAAGTTATTAGTATGACCTATTAGGTCCTACTGACACCAGGCAAAAACAAGGGCTGTGTGTACCTAAATGAAATTTGACTTTCAGTTGAGCAGTTGTGCTTGTGTCTAGTAGCAGCGAAGCAGGGCTGCTGTCAGTGGAAAAGAAAGAAGACTCTTTCCCTCAGATATAGGGATACTAATGGGCAGAGAAAATTTTGTTTTCCTTCTTGATGATCCAAGAAATCATCTCCTTACTTTCTCAGGAGTACATTATCTTGCTTTTCCTAGGCTGCTTCAGCACTTTGCAGCAGACAGGGTGTTAAGTTTTGATAAGAGAAGGAATGAAAGAAATGAGTGAAGACTGATGTGAGTTGAGGGGAGCTGTGGTTGAATCCAGGTACTTTGTTCATCTCAAGCTCCACAAAGTTCCCTGTAGAACTGGGAGAAGGTGACTGTGAATTATAGTTTATTGTTTATTTCTAAAAGAGATCAATCAAAGAAGTTCAGAGAAGACAAATTTCTCACTGCAGATGTCAACTATGTATATTTTATCGAATTTTTACATAATAGTAATATTTTGAGGATTTAGGTGAAATGGGAGAGATGAACAGCTTTTTGTTCTATGATGTTTTCTCCACAGAGCTATGAATTTAAACAGATGAGATGTACAAAGAAACAGCACTTTGTGTATTAAAGCAAGGCTTGAGGCGTGGTGAGATCATTAATTTGCTTATGGTCACTCAAAAAGACAGTGGCAAAGCATGGAAAGGAAATTAACTTCCCTCTCAGGCTCTGCTTCCCTGTTAGGAAGAGTATTTATTTATTTATTTATTTAAAGATGTATTAAAAGGTAGCTATCACTAGAAAGGTGCAATAATGAGGAAAGATTCAGGAAATGACCTAGGTAAATTAAAATTAATGTCTTTGCTGAAAAACTGAAGTGCCAAGTGTATCAGAATTCTTATTCATATAGCAATATCTGATACTGTTAAGTCTTTCTTTTTGGATGTTTTGCTGTTATTAAAAAATGAATACAGGAAATTTTACTAAACACAGAAGGACTGATGCATACTAAGCCAAGATCTGCTTCCATTAACTAGCAGCCACATGCTAGTGCCTCCCTTGTTCATCAGAGTGACATCACGGAGATGGGAAGTGAACAAGTTCAATCAGTTGCACATCATTAGTTCAGCAATAGTTTCCTTTAAAGGTGCCTTTAAGAAGCACTTAATTTAATGCCATATCAAGCATGATCCATCAGTGTGTCCTTTATCACATGAAAAATTGTGTTTCTTGCATACAGTGCACCAAACAAAGGCAGTCCAGATTTCACATTTTAAAAATGAGTAGTGTGACAGCAGCAATCATTATCTTGTACACATTGATCTGTTTTCTGGCAAAGACTTCCTATTAAAGTCCCAAAGAGAGGCTGGCAAATTCTGTGTTATGAAGCTCTCTGAGAGTGAAGCAATGAAGTAAGCTAAAAACTTGTTTTTAAAAATGAAATGGTCTCTTGAAACCCTGTAGGGTTTTGTTGCTTGCTCAGGACAGAAAGAGTGTATTATGCTAGAGATTTGTGCACATCCTCCTTGTACTGCACAGAGAGATGACAGCAGCATTGAAATAGAAGCTATAAAGGATTGAAAACACCACTGATCCAATTATTAATATTTTTATCTTCAGATCAGATTTGA
Organism: Numida meleagris; assembly: GCF_002078875.1. Lineage (NCBI taxonomy): Eukaryota > Metazoa > Chordata > Aves > Galliformes > Numididae > Numida > Numida meleagris. Next base: position 68,824,551 of record NC_034410.1, on the reverse strand, counting down.
ACTATATCTGCACAGTACATCACTAATGAAATGCAGCTTCCTCTGGGATGGAGGCTCTTACTTAGCTGATGTGCACAGCACGATGCCGGAAAGAAAGGAGAGAGAAAATGTAGTTTTAGTACATCATGGAAAGCCCCTGCTGCTGAGGAAAGTGCAGTGGCATCTTTAGGAGCCAAGCTGCTCTCAAAGTAGGGTAAAATGGGAGTAACTATCAGAAATTCAATGGAATAATGATACTGGTGAGAGAAAATAATCAGGCAACTATGTCCATCAAGAGCAGACAAGGCTGCTGCTTCTCCCTGCTGACTTTTCCTACTTTCAGTTCTCATTTGTTAACGATAAGAAAGGAGCCTTGTCCAGACTATAAAGTTATTGTATGTCTACATCAAGCAATGGAGCACAATAGAAAAATGCTTAATCCACTTAAAGATCAAAATTGCTAAAATCCCATACAATACAATGCGAACTTGCTGGCTTGGATCTGGAATAAATATAATTTTGCTGAATCAGTGCTCTGAACAAGTTAATAATCATTGAGCCTGGGTGAGGCCTATTAGTTGGATTGTGTTGTACTGTACCTGGACACAACCTGGTTCAGATTTACTTGTCTTAGGTGTGTCTTAGAATCATCTTCTCTTCCCTTGTGTTTTCAGCATTGGAATAGAAATGAAGTGAGAACATCAGGAATTTCTAACTTAATTAAGAAACTAGTGAACATTGGGCCTGTTGTGAAAAAGTACTCGTGTTCAATTTGGGGGAGAAAAAAGCTTGGAAAGCTAATTTCTTGACAGACACACACGTTTTAAAAAAATCTAATAGAACAAAAAAGCCTACAACAAACTAAGAGTTTTCAAACAGATTTTAGGTTATTAACAGTGAAAGAAAATGGATGGTTCAGCTATTCTAAAGCACAGCTTCAGTTTTGCTTTTTACATTGTTGAATGTGTATAACCAGAAGAAAGTCCTACAAACAGTAAATTTGTGCATGTTTCATAGAATCATAGGATCATAGGTCTTGGTTGGAAGGAACGTTAAAGATCATCTAGTTCCAACTCTCTTGCCATGGACACCTTCCGACAGACCAGGGTGCCCAGGGCCCAATCCAACCTGGTGTTGTTGGCAAACTTGCTGAGTGTATACTTAGTCCCACTGTCCTTATCATTGCCAAAGACGTTAAATAGTGCTGTCCTAATACCAGACCCTGAGGAGCACTGCTTGTTGCTATTGGCAGTGTTACAGTTTCCAACAGATAACTGTATGTCTTCATAGACAGACACACTCAGCACTCACAGAAACAAAACCTGCACCAACGGGCTTATCCTATTCCACTCTTCCTGATAAAGGTCCATTAGTGGGAAATATATTCTCATACATATATGTACAGTGTGGGTCCCCTCCACTGGTGGACTCAGACAACTCATTAGCTGCCCTCTAGCTTCCCCAGGGTCCTCGTCTTCCTAGTTGCTGATGCCTTGAAATACAAGACCCTGGGACTGGAATCCCTCTCACAGGTACAAACAGAAACACAGATAACTCGTTCACCCAGTAGCTGGTCCTGGATCTTCAAGATGCCTCAGTCCTAGAAAGATAGTGAGGAAGAGCATCACACAGAAACACACACACAGAGAAACAGGCTCTTCCTCTCCCTCTCTCCCTCTCTCACTTTTTTTTCCTTAAAAAGAAAATTTAAATAATTGAAAGTAAACAGAACGAAGAAATCTTACATAATACATAAGCTACCTGTCCATTACCTATTGTGGAAGGAAACAATAGGAGACAAGTAACTCCTCAGTCAAAGTCTCATTCTCAGGTTTTGTTTTACAAAATTCAATACAATTGAAGTGCTAAGGCTGTGGAGCTTCTCAAGGAGGAGAAAAACAGAGAAGGATCAATTGACAAAAATTTTGTTTTGCTTTTAGAGAAATTATCAAAGCATTATATATTTACGTTTCAAATAATAAAAAAATATTTTACCTGAGCACAGCATCTTGGGAAATTTTAGCTAATTATTGCACAATTAAACCAATAATATGGAAATGAAATATATGAAAGGTAAGAAATTTGCTTGAATGACCTGAGGTAATATTTTTTTCTAGTTTGTCTAGATTTTGACTTTCTCCCCTTATTTGAGATGACAGTATTTTTCAATCTCAGAAGAATCCCCATACATTGAAAGCACACATTATGCTTAGCTACTGATTAATGGCAACTCTAGTGGGAAAATTAAATGTCATAAGTGAAGTAGTTATAATGAAGAATTAGAATATAAGTTTTTTTCTTGTTCTTACGAATTCATAAATAGATTCTTATATATCAAATTAAAGTCAGAAAAAGTCAACAGAAAGACTCTAATTAACATTAATATGCTTTGGATCAGATCCTCAGTCCTTAAAATGTGTTTATAAAATAGGCCTTAGATGATATTTTAGCTTGTAACGCTTCAAGTTATGAGGACAATAAACATGTTTTTTTCAGATTTTGATTTTCCTCTTTATTTTTTAAGCTTCCATAAACAAAGATGAGAAATTAAAAGATGATAAAATATTCAAAATACCAGTGAATCCAATCTTCATGAAGATTAATGAAAGCTTCTCTTTGTGGAGAGCAAATCTTAGATACTTTAAAATGATAAAATTTATTACATAAAATTTGCAGTAGAACTGTGTTGCTTATTTTTAGCTAGCTGGGGGAAAAATACAATGGTGAATTCTCTTTTCTGTGGAATATATGTTCTCAGTTGCTGGATTTTATTTGTCATTGATATATTTATTCGTCTTTGAAGTAGGTATGATGCAAAGTTTCTTAATTTGTATTAAACCATGCTGAGGTAATCATGATTTATTTCAAGAATTAACCCAGTGTGTCTTCCCCTCACTTTTCCAGAAATTCATAATAACTGTTACATTGCTCCAATATATAAAAGAAAATGAAATCTCACAATTGTGAGTGGAAAATCAAACTTGTTTTAGCTGAGCCTTAGTTTGATGTTTCTTTAATGCCTTTATATGGTGTAAGTATCAGTACAGTAAGGTATATCACAAAAACCACATAGGTCAGCCCCTAGTAGATTGATATGTGGTCAGTAAGGGAAGGCATTTCTGGACTTGCTTTTAAAGGTAAATTCTATTAAAGGAAGATAAAATATGTGCCCCAACACATACAAAGTAATATGCCGTTCATCTTACTTGTTTTAACCAGTGATTTAAATTTTAATTAATCTCAAAATAGTCAGGAAAAAGGTAAATATCAATGAACAAATGCATCAGCATAGAGCTCCTGTTAAACAAATCCTTCTCTTAAGGCAAGGAGAATTTCCTTTCCTATTAGCATATGAGGAAATAAATTTTAAAAAGAATAATTTAAATTTATATGCAGTTTTATTCCTAACGTTGTGATTTCTGAAGAAAGTGGTAAAAAATAAGAATATTTGTGTAGATCATAGTTAAACAGTACAATTAAAATTAATGTTTATTTATTGTGTAGCATGTGGTGTTTGATATTGCAGTTTTACAGCTTTATTCTTTGTTCTGTACAACTCTAAAATTGCATGATAGGTAAATAAAAATTCCAGCTCAGGATGTGCTATATGGCCTCACACAGTACATGCACCTGTTTTTCTGGGTAGAAGTAGAGACTAAACAAGGAACTATATCGATTCCTTTCTCATAATATGAATGTTAGCTAAAATGCAAGTTCAGTTTACTATAGCAATTTTCAGAAATAAAGACTGTTATCATTTTCTGTCTTGTCAAACAATCTACCTGAATTTATGTTCAGTGGATAGTATCATAAAGACAGTCTAGACTTTTCTCCGATAAAAGAAAAAAAACAAAAAACCACTGTGTTGTTATTGTAGAAGAGTGGCCATACTTTTCCTACCAATTGTAGAAAAGATTTTAGTGCCTGTGTAATGCTTTATTAAATAGCATAGAGTGGGTGACATGAGATCCATCCTGACTAAAAGTAATTCATCACTAGTCTGAAAGAAAAACATGAGAGACTTTTGGCTGTTGTATCAGTGCAAAATGTGGCATTCCTCTCTCAGGCTCAGTAACTGATTCTAATAATTCTCCAGCTTCTTCTTCTTTTTATTTTATTTCCACTTCTCTTTGTTGAACAGAAATCAAAGTAATTCTACTGAAATTGAGGTACTCAGTGCTCTACTCTGGGAACAATACTTCAGATATGCCACATGGAAGAAGGGACAATAAGTTTCCCTATGCAAAATGTGATGTGTCGTTACCTTTTCTTTACTGAAATGTGTACCCTTCATCTGCTGTAGACAGTTAATGAAGATATTTAGCTCTGTAGCTCTAGTTACATGCTTCTGTGCTGAACTCCTCTGCTATTAATGCATAGCAAGTTGAATAATATACAACTGTTTTCTATGCTTTAGCATAGAAATGTGGGTAGACTGTGCAAAAAAAAAAAGTTATTTTAAAAGACCATTTACATGCAGTGCTAAGAAATAGCATATTTGCTATTGGCTATTACAGTATTTTCACCCTTTCTTCAATTTTCATAATTATCAACTTGAAATGTTCATTTTAACTTTTTTTTTTTCAAGTAACATTATCTAGTTCATAGCACAGTAACAACAGAATTAAGGTTTTTTGCACAACTGTATAGGTAATATTTTATTAGGAAAAAACATCTGCCTTTTAAATCTTCGGAATTGGTACTTATCTTCATGAAAATACAATAACTACAACAACAACCAAACAACTAAACCAAAATTTAATATTTTAGCTATGTTTACTTTTTAGTACGTGTTTCAGAGGGATCCTGCTGAATATGTTTCAGTGACACACTCATCCTGATTCTTTTTTCTTCTTTGGTTTTTCCTTTTCCTTTTTTGCAAAAAGAAATCAAAGAAATTCTACTGAAATCAAGATACCCAGTGCAGTATTTTGGGGGCTCTACTCCAGATATTTCACATGAAGGAAGGGACCAATGAATTTCTGACTCAGTTTTAAATGTCTTTCTTCATTATGAGTAGAGTTTAGCACAGAGATGCTTCAGTTTTACTGGCAGGAAAAAATTTCTTTCGAAGTTCAAAGAAATTGTGATTGAACCTGTGCACTAGTATGATCCTGAAAGCTTGCCACTTTGGAAGCAAAAAACCAGAAGTATTAATTTACATCTGTTAGAATTGCCCACATTTGCATGAAAGTTGTGGATAGAAAAAAAAAAAAAAACCTGCAGTTACATCAGTGTTTTCCTCTGAGATGGTCCTTAACTCCAAAAGAAGGTTTATTAATGTTTATATCAATCCAAGAAACTTCAATTCATTTGTAGACAGAGATCTGAAGGGTTTAAATACTCTCCAGGCTAACTGCCTGTAGATAACTGTGGGTAGAAAAGGTAGATTGAATCAAAAAGTAAACAATTTTTTAACCCACTGAGAGAGATGCTTGGAGCTTGATAATAAAGACAGAAGGATTATATCCTGCCATTATATCCTGCCTTTTCTTCAGGGATGGAGTAGTGCACAGCTTCCTGTTGATTAATATTCTAAATCTTTTGCTTTCATGTTCAGTCTTGCCACAGACTTTGCTAGTTCTTTCAAGTGGGAAGTTCAATTCCCAGCAGTATAAAGTTTGGATTTTGTATTGATGAAGAAAATTTGAAATTATCTGCTTACAAAAATGCAGAATTTTTGATCTTTGATTGGTGAGCAAATTCAGAGTTACCTCCTACAGCATATGTTTAAATTCTCTGACATAAGCCCTGCAGAACATTAAAAAAAATTGCTCAGAGAAAGGATGTTAAAGAATCCTTAATTTTCTTGATGTTCAATAAAAAATCTCCGTGAGGCAATGATGGTATTTGATTTTCATTGAAAACTTTTCTTCTGATCGAAGCAGAAATCATTTCAAATCTGTGTAGTTCATAGAGGATTTCAATTGGATTAAAATTGCCTTACTCAATTAAAATGTACAGTATGCTCCACCTTCATGATGATTTTTTAAGAAAACATTAAAATTTAAATAATGATCTTACATAGAAGTTATTATATTTGGTCTGGAAAGGTCACCTGTAGAAATTTAAATATTCAGTCGTTAACTTTGTTAATTTGCCAGTAGGTATGAAAGTAAGTTATAACAATAATTTACTTACTCATCCAAAATTACTAGATTTTAGTTTCCAAACCATTTCACATGCTTTCTCACTGTTTTGTGTTGTGATGTCATTCTGCTGTACATGGAAGACGGTCTTCATTACTATGATTGAACACATTCATTTATATGCAGCATGATTAAAGAGTCATTGTTCTTTGTCCAACCTACTTCTGGACTCAGGATCTGGTGAAATATGTAGTGTGATTTACAGCTGCCTTTTTTTATATTGTAATCTGCCTTTCCAGATTCCCCTGGAGAGCTGCCTTTCAGAGCACAATTGCCCTGACACTGCACACAGAATCAAGAACAGCACATAACATTACAATTTCAAATTACAAATGCCATACAATTTCATTTGCAGTTTATCAAAAATATAAACAGTATAAAAATAAAACTTTCAAAAAATAATCAAAATGCTTGATTTCATTGGAGTATTACAGTGTTCATTTCTGATTTGATTTTTGAAATGTTTTAGGTTCTAGATTGATTTATCCATACATTAAACACATGTATGTTATCAACATTTCAGTTGATGTTGTATTGATAATATCATACAAAATTAAATCTATTTTATTTCCCTCTTAGAATGAAGAAAAGCTAGCATTTTTTTACACAAATTAGACAAAGTATTTTTTAGTGAAATAATTCTTAATAACAAGATTTTCTACTTCCATCTCATCAACAGGTTGAACAATGAAAATAAAATCAAGTGCAAAATAAGCATACTTATGTGAATGTGCTATTGTACTTCTACTGTCTTCTATTCAAAGCTGTGCTTTCCAGGGATGAATAACAGTATTTCAAAATTACAACATGGAAAGCAAACTTATTTCATCCAGTAACTATGCATTTATTTTTGATCATTTCAAGCAAAGTGTATTGCAGGTGTGAATTTGTGTAGGCCGAGGTTTACTTGAAATGAAAATAGCTTGCTGCCAAGCTTGCAGCTTTTCACTTTTGATTATTCAGAGTGTGAAAATTCTCATTTTATGGAAGTTCTTCAGTCAGGAAACTGCTCAGAAGAAAATAGGAAAGGTTATTTTGTGATGTCTTGGGAAAACAAACAAACAAACAAAAAAAACAACTTTCATATTTGATTCTTTTGCACATAGGAAGGGATATTTTTTAAACTATATGAGTATCTGTAAGATAATAGAATCTTTGAACAAGTGATGCTGAAGGAAGTAATGTATTATTTGCATATGCACTTATATACTTACAAGTATTAAAAGATGAGCAGAAGTTAGGAGTGTTGATCTCACAATATTTCCTTTAAAAAATTAGGAAATTGTGTATTAAAATGTTAATTACTTCCTAAGTCCGCAGTACCTACCTATCAGTGAAGGCAAACACTGGTCAGATACTGAGAGAATTACCATTTCTGTAGAATTCTGTCAGCACCTTTTCCCTCTTCCTGATCAATATTGGAACAACGTCATTAGTTGGGAACAAACATGCAAGCTGATGGAAGTACTTAAAAAATATCAATGTGGGAAGCAATGCTCCAGATCTTACATTTGACATTTCTTCTTTTTTACTTCATACTCAATGCAGCCTTGTTTTAAAAAACAAGGCAAGAAATCAGATTTAACATTGTTCTCATTTCAAATTTGTCCTCTTAATCAGAATGCTTCCCCTTGATAGCTATGAAGGATGGCCTACCCAGGTAGGTAAGTAAAAAGCAATACAGACATGCTGTATATATATAGAGAAAAATATTTTTTTCTGCAAATCAATTAGAATACTTCCAGTTCTCAAAAATGGCAGGCATGGGCTGTAAATTATTAGGTTTGTATGCTATAGCATCTCATCAAAGTAATATTTGTAATATAACCCACACTGGGTAAGGTAATTCACATTGTAATTACTGGGAATTTTGGAGCCATTTATTTAAAGGGAAGGCTTCAACACTGGTATCTATATCTGAGTTTCTAGTCTAACCAACATCATGGGTGGTAACTTCTGAATTTTTTGCTTCCCTCCCCTCTGATAGTAATATAGTAATAGCAATAATGTGATAGTTTCATGACAAAAACCAACAGTGTTTGTATGCTTGAACACAACACTGAATGTCTGGGACTGTTTTGGTGAGAGATTTCTGGAGCAGTAAGGTTTATTTTGTATCAGTAGAATACAAGTGGAGGAACTATAAACAGTCCTCACACTGAATCACTTAACATCCTAAGTGCTACCTTTTAAGAGTGAAAGTGCCCCACTACGCGCTGCCTGTTTTAAAGTTAGAAATGTATGTAGTAGTTAGAAATGATGGGTACTTGTGGAGAGTAATGAAGGTGCACGCCTAAAAACCGTTCTAAAATCAAGGGGAAAACAGTACTTCAGAAAGTCAGCGTGTGCCTGTAAACAGGAACAAGCCTTGGTATTTGCAAGTAGATTTCTACTTGCACTTTAAATAAAATTGTTTATGAGCTTTACAGTTGCTTAGAAGCTTTTCTTTGTGATGCAGGTTCTTTGATATGAATAAGGCAAGGTCTGACTATTCCTGTAAGTTGTACTGTGCCTGTTTCTAGTCCCCTCAACTGAATTTAGATCATATGGGATAAATAAAAACTGACTTACTGTCTTTTTCTCCTTTTGTTGGAGACAAAATTTCTAAAACTGTGCCCCTCTATGATGACATCTAATGCTGTTGCGGGTAGTTTGAATCCAGCTTTCCTGTCTGAAAAGAGAGGGAACTGCAAACTCATAAAGAGCTGTCAGGATAATTTTGTGTATGCATCACAATGTCTGGAGTAGTACACACAGCAGAACAGCAGAGAGATCTTTTGCCCATGTGTAATTCCTGTCAGGTGCTGTGGGAAGATGTGGAGGGGTAAAATAGGTACCCAGGCATTGCCACTGGGCAGAGCTGGTAGAATAACAAGAACGCAAAGCCAGCCAAAGAGGTAGGTTGCCTTTTTACCTTCTTTTACTCCTTCAAGTTCTATACCAAATAGAAGTCAAAGATGATGCTGGTTGAAGGACTGTGTTCTAGCAACCAACAGCATCAAAGGCTGTGTGCTATAATAGTTTAATTTCCACAGTATACGACCATTTTGCCTGTGTGTCCTGAATCTTATTTCAGTACTCTTTAAGTACAACACTAGGTACTGTTCTCCCCAGAATTTACATGCAAGCATAAAATACCATAGCACAAAATCAGCAGTTATTGCACCAAGGTTAACATGGCATATCACCAAAGACATAATGCTCCCTTCTCCTTAGAACAAAAAAAAATGCAATGAATTGTATCTTGGCCTTCTGAGTGGGCTGGATGCAGCTGATCAGAACAGAAATCTGAATGGGAACTGGTGAAACAGCTCTCCTGTATTCTATCCTATTTTCACATAATCACACTACTTTCCAGACTAAAGCCCTGAAGAGAAAACATAGCTAGAATAATATTGAGTTGCAACAGTCCTCAGATGGCATAATGCTCACAGAAAAAGGAGATAAAATATTTGATTTACACTTTAATGTAGGTTTGTTTATAATTTAGAAGCAGAATAAATATCCTGTTTAAAGCTTGGACTCTAACTATGGAAGTTATGTGGCTTTTGGCAGAGGTTAAGAGGTGTCCTATATTTTGTTATTTCTTGAGTCTTTTAGGCTTTATGGGAGAGGGAAATGTCATACTTAATGCAGTTTAATTCCTTTTTATCTTAGTTTATGTTGATGGAATATAATTCATAAATATCTACAGATTTGTGTGATAATAGTCAGTCTTTCAAAACATAGTCCTTAGCCTTTCACTTTCATGAGCCCTAAAATTCAATCAAAACTACTTTTAAAGCAAGTAAAAGCTATAATCTATTAAAATATGTTTAATCATTAACTTCTTTGATTTAACATCTGTCTAAACCATAACATCAAAATCTGAATAATTTATCATGTAATTGCATAAAAGCTCAAGTAATGTAAGGCATTAATTAAAAATTTATATGAAATTCAGAAGAAAGCTAAGGAGGAACTATTTGATTACCCACTCAGTATGTCGATTGTAGTTACTTTGAAACAGTAATCTGCTGTATTACAAATAAATTCAAAAGTATGAAAAATACCTGTTAGGATTCTCTGATGATTTTCTGAAAAGTATTAGCCATAGATTACTTCAATCTATAGTGAGTTGTATAGATATGCCAGTTCCCCAAGGAATCGTTAATCTTTCACTCTCACAAGCTATTATCTTCACTGTGTGTGCAAACTGCTGTGTAAACGTGATAACAGGGCTTTCAGAACTTTCTGAACCTTGCTTCACAAACAGATTTTAGGTTTTCTTCTTAGTCGTGTCTTCAGTCAGTCATAGACAAATACCATAGCCAAAAAAAAACCCCGCAACTATGATGTTCAATACAATATGGGGAGGAATAATGGACAGCTATTACATCAGCCACTCCATCTCACCAAATAATCTGTTATTAGGCAAACTAGGGAAGTTTTAAATTCAGATTTGTTCTTTTATAGTCAGCTAATACTATTTGAAAGACGAATTATTTAAAAACTGCCACTTGTGCCAAACTGCCTTTAGAAATTAAAAAAAAAGAACTGGCTCTGAAAGCAAAGTATCCAGATGGATACAAAAATAAGCACAGGTTTTAATCTAAACAGGTTTGTCTGTCACTAAATTTGAGCCTGATTTACAAAGTTCCTTCTTTAACACTCTCGCCAAAGCCTATTTGCATGAATCATTCACTGAGATATCCATATGCAAATGAGAACTTAAGAAACTTGGCCCCGAGTTTTGCGTGTATTTAAAGAAGTGTAAAGAACAAACCCAATCTCGTTTGGGATACTTTCTGAACAAACATTTAGAAAATTATGATCTTCCTTCTTATAAACTCCATAGTTACTATTTAGACTATCATAGATAACTGTCCTGAAATCCAGAATTACATGAGAAAAAGTTTATGATCCCCATTCCCCTCCTCTCCTCTCCTCTCCTCTCCTCTCCTCTCCTCTCCTCTCCTCTCCT
>NC_034410.1:68746245-68812520 GCF_002078875.1 Numida meleagris | reverse complement strand
TCCCTTATCCCTTATCCCTTATCCCTTATCTTCTTTCCTTTTCTCCTCTCATTTAGTTTAAAGCCATTCCACTTTATCCTATCATTATCAGACCATGGTCTGATAAAGGTCTCCTCCCTCCAACCAATCACTAAAAAAAGGAACATTATGTATGATGTAATTTGTCACCTCTCCTGTAGTCAGTTCCTGGAATTCAGGGGAAGTTCATATTAAATACATCAAAATATATATGGTTAATTGTAAATTAAAAAAAAAATGTATCTGTCCTAGCCTCTGTATCATAGTCATGAGCCACTGTGTAAATGACAGTATTTTACACTTTCCAGTTGCCTGTCCTCTGTCTTCTCTTAGCATTTGTCTAACTTCAGCCTTTGTGTATTGCTGTGCCTTTGTCAGAAAAAAAAAGTAAAAAAAAAAAATGTCCCATATACGTAGATAGGAGAATATAAGCACAGAGACAAAGCTTCCTTCAGTCTTCTCTATAGTAGGGTTCATATATTTATCCCTTCATAAGATATTCTTGAGTCTTTTTTATCAACTATGTTAGATATTTTTCTAGGACTTTCTTTAAACAGCCACAGAAGTGAATACACTGTGTCCTACCAGTGCTATGTTGAAATATAAGATTTATTTTTTTCTCTTTTTTCCTAAAGTTTTCTTTATCAACTTTCTTCTCAAAAAGTCTGTGGAGAATGAAAAATTACAGAACATTAATGAAGTCTAATATTATACTTTTTATGCCTGAAACTCGCACAGGCTACACATTCTAATTTATTGTTAGTCTCTATGGCAACCTCAGGTTTTGATAAATAAATTAGAGTTGGAGAGCTCAGTTTTGTCCTCAGATTTTCCATGTGTGCTTCACATGCTGCTGCTTAATCTCATAGTAGAATCTCTGTTTTTCACTCTAAATTCAAAATCCTATCTTCTGGAGATATTCTGAGGATAAATCTGTAAAATAATTGTTGGATAATTTTAGTATCTCAATGGGACTATTCACAAGTTGAAAACTAGTAGGTAACTACTTTGTTAGTTGAATTAGAGCTTAGATCTCTACAAGTAAAATTTTTACATACTGATTCACTGAAGGAGCCAGATAAGAGTTCTAATGCTCAGAGTGGAGACATTATCATCTTATTCAAATGGCAAGTAAAACCTTTATCTGTTGTATTTATCAATTCATTTCCATCTCTCAAAGAACCCCAGCCAGTATTCAGAGAAAGTATGAAAAAGTTTAAATCATAAAGACGTTAGACACCTGCAGCATGAAAGGAGTATGATCAAATACCTACAAATAAATTAATAAACGAAGTTTTACAGGCAAAACTAAGAAAATTACTGAGAAATGTAGGATGTGTGGGGGACAACACGATTTGTGCAGAAGAGATTATATTGCAAGGAGGAAAAAAGTGCAAGAAACCAGGCTGCCTTCTTGAATGCACAGACTTGTGAATTCCTCCCCAGATTCTAGGCTGTCTCCTTGAATGCACCAACTTTTCAATACCTTCCTATAATTTGATTAAAAAAACAAATATAGAATTCTTCAGCAAGAAGTTAATATGCACCACATGGAAAGCTGATATAGCTACCTGCCTGAAAAGGTCACCAATTTAGTCTAAAAGAGAAAGAAACAAAAATAAAATAAAACAGGATGAGTAGCTCTTATATCTTTTAGAGTAGCAATGTTGAAGAAAGAAAATTACTGAGAAACATAATGCTATTATTTTGTTTTAATGTTACCCATTAATTACATGATGTCAAAACAATATTCAAATATATAGTGTGAAAACTTTGAAATTATATATGTATATTTTTATTTCAAACATTTTTAAGCAATAACAATTTTGATTATGAGGATTTTCTTCTTTAGACTGCTTGGTATGCAGAATTGATGTTTTATTTTTAGCCAAATAGATTTAAGTCAGATGTCTCAAAATTTCCCTTGAAAAGTCAATTTTGAGTGGAAAAACCTATCAGTGTAATTTATTTTCATGTTCGTAGTATTCTTATGGACCTCAGAACTTAAAATTGTGCCATTGCCTTGTAAAGACTTTAATTAGAACGGTTATTGATTTGGTGGCTTCATGTCCAGGAGTGTCAGTAATCTTACAACACAGGCTGCTCAACACTGAGTTTCTGGGTCTGTTAGCTGAGACGAAGCACTGGCATCATCAGAACTGAGAGAGATCAGGGGCACGATGCCTTTAGAGACTTTTCAGATTCAGTCATTGTCACTTAATGGCAAAGGTCAGTGTGGTTAGAAAATTGTATCCAGTTTTAGTGATTGGGACAGAGCCAATCCAGACTGAATTGTTTTGACCTCTTTCCTTAGGTAGCACTGAAGAAAACCAGCAGGTTCTTGTAAAATATTACAATTGCAATGGAACATTCTTTTCAAACAGCAAACTTGACCTTGGAAATTTTTTAGTTGGGCAGTACCACTGAGAGACCTACACCTGAGTTACAGACCATTTAGCGTTGCCTCAAGATGATTAAAGCATCATCTACGAAGATGTGCAGCCTTGTGAAGTAGCCTATTCTGGAAGGTGAACCATGAGCAAAAGTACAGTCTGCTTTATATGAAAGGTTAAAAAAGTAATTTCTCTCAATTGATTTCACTGAGACAATGAAATTAGAGACAGTACAGAAAATTACTCTCATGAAGGAATCAATTGATCTCATTTATGCTGGACCTGTTCTTGTATAGATAGCCCAAACTTTGAGCAAATGAGGAACTAATTAGAGGATTTAGACAGACAGTGTGCAGACCAGCAGTTGAAAATTTCCACTACAGATTTTGGGCAGTTCTGTAGCTCAGCTAGTCTCAAAGAGAAATTTATTTTCAGGCCATTACTGAGCAAACCAGCATCCAAAATTGGGAACCAGTCAAAACAGTAAAGTTAAAGTGTCTGGTTAATGCAAATTTTCCGAGGGCTTGTTAATATTGACTTTATAAGTAAAACAACTGATTACAAAACTTGCATCCTTTGGGTAAAAGTCTGCACCAGTGAGTGAATAAACTCTTCCTCCAAAAAGCCTGTTATAGGTCTCCCTTCGGATTTGGGGCTGGTCCCTCTGAATTACTTTTCCCTTCACTTTGGAGGCCTGTTGCCATGTTCAGATAATATACTGATCTTTCCACTACGCCTTGTGTACATATTCTGTGGATTTGCTTTAAAAAACTTGCTCTGTAGACTACTTTTACTACTCTGGTTGTTTGCAATTTACTCAATGTTTATGTGAAAATATCCCCTCCCTCCCCTTTTCTTCTTCCCTCTGTTTTTTCCCCTTCAACATCTACGTTTTCTGCTTTTATCTCTGAAGGCTTTTAGGGTGTGAACTCCTCCAACCCCAAGACTTAGAATGTATATACACCTTTGTAAACATGCATCAATTTCCCCTCGCATTAGATTTTGTCAGGTGATCTTTGTTAGTTAAACACACGTACAGATTTATGGAAAAAAAATAATGGAACTATTTTCCTTTTGAAAATGAATTGTTCTAAAAATGAGAAAAATAAGGAAGGACAAGACTAGCAAACCAAATCAAAGAAAGAAAAGAATGTTCATTTTTTTTCATATTTTTTTCCAAATCCTTTTTGTCATGATTTTCTAAACATTGCATTACAAAATGAAACATATTCAAAAGATTCCTTTGCTGAAAGTTCCAAATGTGTTCAGTTTCTGTGCAGATCCAAAAAAGTCAACTGTCTAAATCTCTTAAAAATAGAATCATCATCTGCTGGTTGCTTTACATTAGCTGTGGAACTCTCTGCTGTTCCTATATTATGGAAGCACAATAGTTTCTTTGGTACTTGACCTCCCAGCTGCCATTTCACTTCTTTTCTCCTTCCTTTCTCTCTGCTCTGCACTTTATCTCAATCTCTTAAGACCTCCTCCTTAATATCTCCATTCTCTCTGTCATTAAAAATAACCACTGAAGCTCACTGTGCCAGTCCCTTTCTTACTGTTTCTGCTCTTTCCTCATTTATTTTCTATGTAGCTACTTTAGTATCTTTACTGATATATATATATATATATATATATTCATTCATTGCTACTTAGTTGTGAACTCATTTTATTCCACTTCATTAGAGTTCCAAAGGGTCAACATAAAGTATTGGAATGGGCATACAGATCTGCTTTTGGTAATTTTAATGAGTCTGTCGCCATGATATTTAGATACAGATTGGTGTACAGTATTACATTAAGCAAGGGATTAAATGATCTCCTTAAATGATTCTCAAAAGATTAACTAATCTCTGCTTGGAAAAGCCTAGGTTGCTCCTTACACTTTGTTCCCATGAAAGATGGGTAATCTAGCTTTAAATTCTCTGTAAATTATGCTCTATATTCAAAACAAAGTAAATTGCCAAAGAGGTTTTGAAGAAACACTGTGAGAGATTGAACATTTCACATTAATGAAGATTCACTCCTTTTTAAGGAAAAAGAAGTTCAATTAGAAACTGCTCTATCAAGAAAAAAGGGAAATTGCTGCTATTAAAATCTCGTGATTTCTTGTTAATAAGCCAACCTCTTTCTCTATTCCAATGTGATGGCAAATCCTAAAAACCATGAAGTATTAGTGATGTAATATGACTGACATCAGCATAAGCTGGTTAATAAATTAAGAAACAAAACATTTTCATCAGGAGGTGAAAGGCTTAAGGTTTTTGAAGCACAGCTGAAACAAAGAATGTTAAAATGTCTTTAAATTATTCCAGTTCAATGCTATTAAATGTTTTAAATATATGAACAGGCAGAATAACGCAACTCACTTGCTGAATTGATAACAGCCATAAAATAGCTCTTAATGTGTAGGTGAATATGTGATAGGAGCTAATCCACACTTAATAGTAATTAACAACAATTAATTAAAGGTATACACGACTGGATTTAAGAGTCTGATTATCCAGTTACCTGATTTGATGAAACATCTCGGTAATTAG
This sequence comes from Numida meleagris, assembly GCF_002078875.1. NCBI lineage: Eukaryota > Metazoa > Chordata > Aves > Galliformes > Numididae > Numida > Numida meleagris. The sequence continues at coordinate 68,807,572 of NC_034410.1, read as the reverse complement.
GTAGGTAACGGTCCCATTTTCAGTTTTGACTAATTATGAGTATAAAAATGATACTAAATGCTAATTTAGTTTATTTCATCAGAATGTAGCTTATGTTCCTCATATAACTGTACTTATGTTGTTATAGTTGATTCACTTAGTTTATAACAAATTATTAAATTCAAAAGTATATGAAAAATGAATCAAATGGTGATTCAAGTGAAGTCCTGGTGGATGAAGAGCTGGACATGAGCCAGCAGTGTGTGCCTGCAGCCTGGAAGGCCAACAGTGTCCTGTACTGCATCAAAAGAGGGGTGGCCAACAGGGAGAAGGAGGTGATTATCACCCTCTACTGAGCCCTTGTGAGACCTCATCTGGAGTACTGTATGCGGGTTTGAGGCCACTAGCACAAGAAAGGTGTGTTATTGGAGCAGGTCCAGAGGAGGGCCATGAAGATGATCAAAGGGTTGGAGCAACTCTTGTAGGAAAAATAGGTTAAGGAATCTGGGCTTGATTAGCTTGGAGAAGAGAAGGATTCAGAGACCTTATTGCTGCTTGCCAGTACTTGAAGTGATCTTATGAGCAGGAGTATCAACTTTTTGCCCAGTCTGATAGTGAAAGGACAAGGAGGAATGACTTTAAACTAAAACTGGAGAGATTTAGGTTTGAAAGAAATTCTTTACTCACAGGGTGGTGAGGCACTGGAACAGGTTGCCCAGTGAAGCTGTCAGTGCCCCACCCCTGGAGGCATTCAAGGCCAGACTGGATGCGACCCTGGGCAGCCTGATCTAGTGGTTGACAACCCTGACCATGACCGGAGGGTTGAAACTACTTGATCTTCCAACCTAAGACATATGATTCTGTGAAACTATGATTCCATGAATCTATGATTCCATGATTAAGGTGGTTGAAATGCTAATTAAAGTGGTCAGTCCTCCCTCTGTCTTTCAGGTATGAATACACAACTTAATAGTGTATGCAGTTCTGTTAATTTCAATACAGTCATTCACAGTAGGAAAGGTAAGAGTTGCAAATATGTGCAAAATCTGAGACCTCAGTATGGAAACCAAATAAAATTTGTGTTCTGACAGCAGAGAATTACAGATAGAAAATCAGCTAGCAAGGAATTACAAGACTTAAAATTTATATCTACATTTCCTGTGCCTAAACTACTGGAATTCAGCCTTCAAAATAAGATACTTTTGCTGTGTTGAGGCTTAGGTGGTCAAAATCAGTATTCACTTGTGAAAATCTCTGAAAAATAAAAATAAAAACAATAAAAATTACTTAGAGAAATATTGAAAATTATTTAATGACACCTTCACCTGCTTTCTATCCTATACACAGAAAGTATTTACTGCTACCATATTTTTTGCTTTGTCTTGCATAAGGAAGTAAAATTACATCTCCTGAAAGAAAAAGCATAGATTAGGGGAAATTAATATATTTTACCAATGAAATTGAGGAGCTTTAAAAAAAAAGTCTGCTTGCTTGCTAACAGCACCTTCTCCTTAAACATGCCACAAAAGCCATAAATTCTTTTAATACACAGCATTGCATTTAAATGTTTTATAGGAGTATATCTCATCTTACTGGTGATTTGCAATCCTGACGCTGAAAGGTACCTTTGTATTCCAAATATTTCTTACGTTTACAGATTTTTTTTTTTTTTGCATATATCTGTATTCTGGGAGAAAGTCCTTCAGAATTTATCCTTCAATGGTGATTCAAAGGTACTTGTGTCTTTTTGATTATTTTTTGGAAGAATCCTCTTCATACTCAATATTCATATTTTATCTGTTTTGAACAGAGTGAATTCAAGTTTCTATTTGGTGACTCAAAACTGTATTTGTGTAGTTTCCTACATGAATATCCCAATCTAATTCATATGAATATTCTGTAGAAGTTACTTAAAAGTCAGTTCTCCACTAAACAATTCCTAACAGTAAATGTGACTGATGGAGTATAAAGTAAAAGGAAACAAATGAGAAATGCAAGCAAAGTTTGATTAAATATTTGAACAAATATTTGGAAATTATTTTGGCTGCCTTCACCACATAATTATGGCACTCCTTGAACTCTGCAGCTTCCCTGTAACAGTGCTTAATTCTGTTTGTGTTATGCATACAATTTTTAATTTTTATTTTTTTGGATAGTCCAGCTCCGGAGAGCCTGGGCCTAGGAACACCTGGATCTGTCTTCAGTTCTACATTAAAGCTATCAGGAAGATTCTCCTAAAACCACATTACATAGGGATCTCAGATCTCTGTAAAGAAAGAGAACTCCATCCTTAAGATATAGGTTGATGTGATCTCTTGTGAAGGTAATTCCAATTAGCTTCTGGATTAACTAACCTGGATTCCTGGGGTTCTTGTTAAACATGGAAATTCCTTCATTTTGAAGTAACCTTTAGTTTCTTACTCGAAGGAATGACCTGTAAAACAGAGGTGAAAGTGTTAAAGGACTGTGGAAACAGACTAAGACTTGTAAGTGTGTGACAGACCTTTGTTAAGTCACTATGTAATCACTCCTTTCTAGTAGATGGCTGTGCAAATCTTAGTAGAAGGAACACACATACTTCTATTAAAAATATAACACCTTAACTGTACTAATAGCTGTTAAAGTGGTCAGAGCAATTCCTAGCATGAAATAATAAAATGAATGAAATTTTGTTATAGCTAATAAATCATTGTTAGACTGTCAGGGGGAGGTAGAGTTGGTTTGTTCCTTTGTTGTTTTGTGTCTAATGGCTGATGATCTCAACTGAGCTATGTTGTATGTAAAGGTTTGGCCTCTAAAAAAACTTAATTCTACTCAAAGCTTAGATACTGTCCACGTGAAATTAAGTGGCAAAGTTAAGAAAATTAAGGAATTGTGACCTTTTCTTTTTGTAGTGAGTGATAATTAAGGTTGGAACTATATGTAGATTTGTTTCCTAGATTGTTTTACTTCTCTTGTTTTCAAAGCTCAAATTTCAAATGCCCCATTTAACTTTAAAGATGCTTTAATGACCAAAAAACACATGAAATTATATCCGAAAAATAAGAAAAAAATGTTTGAAGTCTACTGATGATAGGTTATTGGGATTTTTGTTGTTCTTTGCTCTGCTATTTTTTTTTCTTCCTTCTTATCACTGAAGGCTGACAGAAGTGAACTGCTTATTAGTTAGGCATAAAACTTCTTGGCTGCAAATACTTATATAAGCCCTGTAATTAATGTTTTGATGAAACTGTCTCTTAAAAAATTCATCATCCTTTCTTTCTTCAATAAGTCATGTATATTTTCTGAAATACCTACTAAGGTGATATTCACAAGGTTAAATTCATTTCTGAATTTAATCTCATTGGCTTCTCTGGCATCATGGCAGAAAGGCTCCTTCAGAGGCAAGTCCCTACCACAAATCACTTTCAATTTTAGTTAGATTAGAATAAAAGCAGATTAGAGGAATAGCTTAGGTGAAAAGCTATTAAACTTCACGTACTCAGAAGAGTATTACTACCTTTCTTTACCTTAGACATTGACTTTATTTGCAAGACAGCACACTGACATTGTTTGTTAGTAGTTAAACAATTTCATAATATAGTTTATTCATTTATGAAACTGCCCTCAACTTTCACACAAATATCATCTGAACAGAACTATGTTTGTTTCCCAACTATTAATGCAGCAGTACTCTAAAAAACATTCATGAAATTATGAGTGCATAAAAGTTTATGCAAGGTTTGACGCTGAATTCCCAATGGCTCAAGAATTTGTTCTAAAGAGTGCATATAAGTTAATACATATACTTACAGCCAACTACATGCGCTATTTCGTGATGTATTGACATTGGCTGTCTGTAAAACACCAACCCAGCCACTCTCTCACTCCCCCTTCTCAAAGGATAAGGGGGGGAAGTAGGATGAAAAATCTCATGGATAAAGACAGAGAGATCATTTACCAATTACCATTACAGGCAAAAATAATTTAATTTATTGTCAATTAGAACAAAACATAGTCCACTGGAAACATGTTCATGGTAATTTGTGCATGAAATTTCCACAGCTGTATATTTTAAACCTTAATATTTTTTGACTTCAGTATGTTTGCAGGCTCACAAAAAGGAAAAAGCGAAGATTTATAAACCAGTCAGATGAATTAAACAATATCCCAGAAGATCTCTGTACTATATTCTTAAAAATTCATGTAAATACCTAGAGAATAAAAAGAGAAGAGAGAGAAAATTCCTAATTCCCTTCTTTGTTGGGATAGTTTGGCTAATGGATGTTGAGTAGGCAAAAAACAGGATTTTACAGGCTTGAGTTGAAAATGTTTTTTCTGCTCTCCTTTGAAAGTGCTATTATATACAAGCAAAGTAAGAGAGGAAACATTTTTTTGTTAAACTGAATCTTTCTATCTCCAGGAGAACCACAGTCAGTTGTACAGTTTGCTGAAAATATTAATTAAATCATTAAGTAAAGGGAAAATCAAAAGAAAAAATAATAATAATAAAAATATTGTCATGGTTTTGTGATTTTCGGTTATTGATATTCAACATCATAACATCATGTAGTGGATATACCTAGTTCTCAGAAGAGAAGGACTACTACAGTCCCCATGGTACTTTTCTCCTCTGTTACCATTTCCAGCCAGAGGGAAGAGATAAAAGCTCGCAGTATAAAAACTTGCAGATCATGAGACCTCATCCCTTTTTCCGCCGTCTCTCATCTTGGCAGCACCTCACTCTCTGGCCGTCTTATCGTTGGTAGTAGAGTACGGCCTACCTTGATTTTGGGACATTCTCTCTCTCTGTATTGGATTTATCAGCTTAAATTATAATTATATTGTATTATAGTGTGTTGTTTTGCATTCTGATATCTTATTTAGTAAATTAGTTTGTTTCTCCTCAGATTGTTGCCGCTGTTCTTTGCTCTCAGGGCCATCTCCTTACCCTTTTTTCCCTTTTCCCTTTTCACAGAGTGTGGACCCGTGGATCCCCCGTCCCCTTCGTCATGGAACCAGGCCGAACGCCCGTAAACCATTGACAAATATACTGACTACTTGTTGGCAACAGCTTTCTTTTGAATGTGCCAACAGCCAATTCTTGTTCCTTTTTGCTCCTGGGCTCTTGGAGATCGGAGCTCCTACCAAAGATTAAAGACAGTTAGCTTTTTTCCATTCCCAAATGCTACAGTAAAGATCACCAGGCAACGGATAGCAGTAAAAGGGGCTTTCATCTGTAAGAAGTCTGGGAAACACTGATGTACATGAGTTACAGCTGACTATAAACACAGAGAATAATGGTGTCTGATTCCTTCTAAGAACTGAAGGGGCAGGGAATAGTTGGTGGTCCACTTTACCTGGTTATAATCAGTTGATTAATATCTTGAGTAATAGAAAACACTCTTCAGAGGCTATGTGAATGTTGGAGTATAGATTTGACATGTTAAAGTGAGTCACAGATGAAATACAAGACAATTAATAATGCAGTATTAAAAATGCAAAATTTCATCCAAGATATAATATATGAGTTATGTGTGAGAAACCAGTTTATTTATTCTACTTTACTGAGAAAAGAGTCATGTGAGTTTCTGTATGCAGTTTAGGTACCAGGTTTTCAGAAAAAGAAAAGAACTTCTGTTAAAAGAAGTGATAATTAGAATCATAGAATCACCAAGATTGTCTAGTCCAACTGTCCATCTACCACCAATATTTCCCCACTAAACATGTCCCTTAGTAAAACATCTAAAAGTTTCTTGAACACCTCCAGAGACAGCCACTCAACCACATCCCTGGGCAGCCTGTTCCAGTGCCTCACCACTCCTTCAGAGAACTTTTCCCTTATATCCAACCCAAACCTCCCCTGGTGCAAATTAAGGCCATTCCCTCCAGTCCTCTCGCTAGTTACATGGGAGAAGAGGCTGACCCCCACCTCACCACAACCTCTTTACGGAGTTGTAGAGAGTGATAAGATCTCCCCTGAGCATCTTCTTCTCCAGTGGAAACAATCCCTCAGCTGCTCCTCCTAAACCTGTGCTCCAGTCCCCTCACCAGCTTTGTTGCCCTTCTCTGGACATCCTCCAGGGCTTCAATGTCTTTTTTGTACTGAGGGGCCCAAAACTGAACACAGTACTCGAGGTGTAGCTTCACCAGTGCTCACTACAGGAGCAGTCCCTGCTCCTGCTGGCAGCACTATTTCTGATACAAGCCAGGATGCCATTGGCCTTCTTGGCCACCTGGGCACACTGCTGGCTCATGTTTAGCCAAGCATCGACCTTGCCTCCATGTCCTTTTCCTCTGCACAGTCTTCCAGGCACTCTGCCCCAAGCCTGTAGTGTTGCCTGGGTTTGTTGTGGCCAAAGTGCAGGACCCAGCATTTGGTCTTGTTGAACCTCATCCTATTGGCCTCAGCCTAGTGATCCAGCCTGTCCAGATCTCTCTGTAGGGCCTTGCTACCCCCAGGCAGATCGACACCTCCTGCCAACTTGGTGTCATCTGCAAACTTACTGAGGGTGCACTCATTGCCCTCATCCAGGTCCATCAATAAAGACAGTGAACAGGACAGGCCCCAGTATTGATCGCTGGGGAACATCACTCATGACTAGTTGCCAGCTGGATTTAACTCCATTCACCACCACTCTCTGGGCCCAGCCCTGCAGCCAGTTCTTTACCCAGAAAATAGTGTATCTGTCCAAGCCACAGGCTGCCAGCTTCTCCTGGAGAATACCGTGGGAGACAGTGTCAAAGGCTTTGCTGAAGTCTAGGCAGACTATGTCAACAGCCTTTCCCTCATCCACCAGATGGGTCACTTGATCATAGAGAGAGATCAGGTTGGTCAACCAAGACTTCCCTTTCGTGAACTCATGCTGGCTGGACCTGATCCCCTGGTTGTCCCACACATCCCCCAGTTGTCCCGCACAAGTGGATATTAAAGGCATCTTTAGATGAGCATTATATATTAAGAAATTTTAGTCCCTTAATTTACTCAGTTTAAGATGAGTAGTCTTTGAAAAAGATCTGTATTTTGATATTTAATAAGTGTTTCTACGCTAAACACAGCAGGATACTAGGGAATTCTACCTAGCACCTAGTTTTGGCATCTTCTTCAGAGAAGCATTTCAGTGAGACAATATAAAAAGAAAAAATCTGTCATAAACACCTGCCTATACTCTGTCCTGTCTTTTTTTCAGATTTTCTGGAGCAGATGTTTTCTTGATCTCCTACTGTGTGGACTGGTACAGATTTTACTGGTCAAAAAGAAACTTGTCTTGGAAAAAAAAAAACTGTCTGGGAAAAGGGGAAGTAAATTGAAATAAGGACCCTCCCTACTGGCCCCTTTTCAATAATATCAAATCCCAGTAAACCCATAGAGTATATATAGATTATGTCTTTGTTAACATCTACCTATAGGAAAACAGATGCAGTTCTCTAGATCGTGATTAAATTTTTGACTATTCTTTCAGAAGCTAGGTCCTTAAGTGTCACTGCTTGTAACAAACCTTTTTTATGAAACCATTACTGTAACTTTAGTGTAGAAAAATGACTCTTTTTTCCCCCTCTTAGCACTGTTAATTTCAATTGAAAGAAGTAACAGAAAGCCTGAAAGTAAACAGAACTTTTACTTGATGGCTCTTAAATCTAATCACGGTCCATGAGACCACTTGTGTTCAATGGTCTTATTACACCTTTTATCTTACTGTTATTATTGTATCTTGTTACCTCTAAAGACTTCATAAGGCTTAGGTTACTGCTGAACAAAAATACTGTAATGCCATGGGCCAATTGCATCTGATTAAATTAAAAGTTCCCATTTGTTTTTCATAACAATGGTAATTCATTAGTGCAATGAGTACTCTTCTTAGAGTATGTTCCAGACCAAAAGGCAAATAGTTCTTTGAAAGAAAGATTTGCAATGATCCTACAATATCTAAGCCAGTGTTGTCTGTTTCATTGGAAACATCACTTTGCTTGAATGGAACACTGGTTATCTTATCAGTAAAGACACATTTACATAGCATCACTCGTTAGCTATGAAGACAACTGATAGAAGAGGAATTAGGAGATTATATTGCCCAGAAATTATGAGTCTGAAGATGTGGATCTGGGAATATGCAGAATGCAGAGTGGAATTCCATAAGATCATCTCTGAATGAGAGAAGAGTCATAAAAGAGTGTAGAGAGAAAGTACCTCCATTGTCCCTGGTTTGGTTTAGATTATGTCATTTTGAAGATATAGAGAAAAGCGAGAAGTAAGAAGCATTTTTCTTTGCTTGATTTTTTTATCTCTCTGTTAATGACACCAACTTCATACAAAGTGTTACGAGGTTCTTCTTGTAGTAACATAAATAATCCTTTCAGTACTATTCAGTACAGCCAAAAATCTTAATTAATTAGAACATTCTCAGATTATTACTGGTTTACTAGTAATTTGTGAAAGATAACTCTCTGAGTTCCTTACTCTGGGTCTTTCAGAAGGTGAGATATGTGAGTGTAGTCTCTGCTTTCTGCGGCTTCCCTTGATATGTACATTTGCCTGCTGCAACTACACAGCAGCTGCAGGAGATTTTGGTATTGTGCCGATATGTTTTGTGTTCTTTCCCAATAACTGTCTGCTACATTTTCAAAGTGTATTGATCTCTTGATATCCAGGGATATAATTGCACCTCCTGCGGTCATGAGTACACTAGTTTGAGTACTGATACCTCTGAGGTAGTGGTGAAAAGGATTCTGCCAGCTAGATAACCTTCCAGCATTTCTAGCAGTCTCATGTAGACAGTAGCAGGCTCAGATTGATGCAGTTTAATTGCTGTTGGTATGTCAAATAGCCACATCCAGACTGATGCTACCTACTTAGGCAGCTATATCTGCTCTAATGTCATATGCCATCTCATCTTGATATCCATGATAATACTATAAAATAGATATTTTTAACAAGAGGAGAATTTGGACTTTCAGAAATATGGTATCATGACTTGCTAGAGAATCTTGCATTATTTTCTGTCATTATGCCCCTGTGCCACGGAAAAGTACTTTTAAGGTGAAAACATTTCAGAGGAAGATGTAGGGTGCAGAAGCATGGGAAATCATTTTTACTAGGGATAATCTGGAACGTTTTGTAGCAGACATGCACTTCCAGAATAGAAGCAGAAAGTCCTACTGATAACATTACCTACATTCTTCGTTAGTTCACTTGTTTTAATAAATGATTTCTTATGACTATAAAATTGAAAACCTGCAGGTCTGTATTTGCCTCTTTTCTCTTGCTACTTTCACTTGTGATATCATATCTACTAATTTCATTTTCAATGAGGAAAATTATTTGTGAGAAAGAGCTTTGGGTTTCCTTCTCATATTTTTAGAGCTAAACAAACAAAGGAATTAAAAAAGATTTGCCAGATAAACTGGATAGCTTCTTTGTTAGAATTATAAAGTTAGTGGATGAAAGAGAAGAATAATATGATAGGCATTTCCAATTAATTAAGGAAAATACTTGATACTGCATTCTATAACACTTTTCTTTCAAAATTAATTTAAATTGGTTTGAATATGAATGTCATCCTATTGCTGAACCACTGGTAGAAAGTAGTAAACAAAGGGAAATGATGAGCTACAAACTAGCAATTTTGAAGAAAATGACTGCTGGGCTACTGCCAGAAGAGGTCAGGTTATATTCTGTTGCTTCACTAATGACTCAGAGGGAATAAATAGCAACTAAATTAAGTTTCAGAGGATACAAACTTTAGAGAACCTATACAGGCTAAAGTGCTGTGAGTTGTGCTTCTGTACTTCAATACAGAAGAACTGCTCAAATCTAAATGAAAGGAATAATATCAACAAGCAGATCTTACGTAAAAATTTCCAAAATCTACCTTCTGTGAGAAAAGCTGCAGTTCAGTAAAGTTTTTGTGCAGATTTTAAGCTCTCATTGACTTTAATGAACGTTAATCATTCATGTGTTGAATAATGAGGCATTTAAGCATAGGTTTAGCATTAGGCTCATGCTTAAGTTCTTGTTGAACTGGAAATTCTATAAAACACAGATGAAACAAAAACTGAAAGTATAAAAATATGAGAAAGATGTACATGTAATCTCCAGCTTTCACTCCTGGATGGCCTGTGTTACTACTACCTAGAAACAGGATTAAGGAGAACGAAGAAAGAAAACATCATTCAATCAGCTACGATATGAATCACAAATAAATGTGTCCTTGGACAAACTCCCTTTGCACTTCTTCCCTCCCTCCCCCCTTTCTTTTTTTCTGAATATAACACTTAAGGAGAAGTTATGTAAGTCACTCTGGAAGCAATGCCTCCTATTTATTTCCATGGAAACTACAACAGATACAAAAAATAAAACACCATAACACTGTTATGCATTTTCACCAGCCATGAACAAGAGCCTGCATGCTGTATTCATAAACACCTGCACCAGTGGAGATGACTCGCTGTTGCCACTGCTGAAATGCACCACCCACTGCCTCACTGTACTCACATCCACTGGGTTGGTCTACATAAACGTTCAGCAAGCACTCATGAATGTCAGTGAGTGTAGTCTTTTCCATGTGGAGGAATTCCGTTCCACACCTTTTCTTCATACACACCTCCACATCAGATACCATTCTGACAGACTGCCTCTATGGGAACTGCTGAGTCACAGCCTGAACCACTGATTGAGCACCTGGAGGAAAGACCCAATCCACCCTGGGAGCACAGGTGAAGGCAATTCATCTGTGTGACCAGAAGGGGTGGAGCCAGGCTTAGGCCTCTGTTGTAGTAGGCGTGTCACAGATCTCGGTCTGTAACGCAGAAAGGCCCTTCCCCATATGCTTGCTATTGGTTCACCTAAATACTTGAACCTGTGTCGTGGACACAGGGGGTTGTGCTTCTTAGTTTTCATAACAAGAGGCACAACAACACCGTGTATGGCCTTTCGGAAGTGACAGGTCAGAAGCGGGAGATTCAATATGATTGGCCAGGAGCACCGCGTGAGCTTCTGGAACAGTCTAGTAAAAAGATAAGATATACTATATATTTCTTTAGCTTTTACCAATAAATGCCATTTTGCTGCTCATCATATTGATGCTGTGTGTGGTATTTGGCCAGGACAGGGTTTAGGTTCCTTTCGTGCAAGAACAATACTAAAAAGGTCGCTGGAGTTCGGTAACAGGCCTCATTTAAGGTCTGACTGCCACTGAGGAAGGATCTGGAGATCCTTTCTTAGGGAGTGCTTTTCCCTTTGAACCCAGAATCTTCTGATATGGGTGAGCAATCTACTTCCCTTTCTTTGTAGCACCTTTCTATTGTGCAAGTCCTTCCACCTCTTTTGTAATGCCTTTTCGATGGTGTTGATCTTTCTGATAGCTATGCTGCCCCTCTGCTGCCATCTGTCACATGGCAACAACGTGTAATGGAATACTGGTAGGGAGGTTCGACCTCTACTTCCACACCACCAACATCCACATCTGATGTTGTGGGCCAACATGATAAAAGAGGAGGCATAGCTTTTGGAGCAGTTGCCATAAAGAGGTGTTTAAGAAAGCAAATTTGTTAGCAGTAAAACTCTCGCAGAATCTAAGGAGGGTTTGAATTTCACCAAGACATGAGAATGGCTCTGCTCCCATGCAAACCTTCATCTCATAATGTAATCTTTGCAACCATGTGATCAAGAGAGCATAGGGCTTTCATTTTCATCTATCACTAAAAAGAAATTTTGTAACTTAGAATAACTTCTCCTTATGAGTTGGAAATGGGGTGAGGAGTAAAGAAGGTGTAAAAGTAATTTTAGAGAATATATAGACTTCTAAGGTATGCCTTCACACTCAAAACATCTGTTTGAGTTAACAAAACAGGAAACATCAGACAAGTCTTCCAAGACTACAAAGGTGGCCAATGTAGCTCTTCTCTCCAGGTTCCCAGAAGGCTCCCAGCAAGGACTGTGAGGTATCATCCTAGAATCAGAATACAGACAACTAGAGAGCACATTTGAAATGCAAACAAATCACAAAAGAACAGCTGCCTGCAGTAATGCGTGCCTGCTGTGGATCAGCTCATGAAACTGATATTCCTGTTGTGTTCCCATATGTAGAACAGAATGAACACTGTGAATCCCTTTCCTACTTGACACTGCTTACATGCAGCAACAAATCACCTCTTGATTAAAATCAGTTTTGCAGGAGGGATGCCTCTAGATTAATTTTTTTATTTGCAGCAAAGCTGGATATAAGAGAGAGTACAAAACTGTAAATTAATTATTTTGTGGGAAGGCAAGAAGGCTTCAACAGATTTTCAGAATACTTCCAACTTGTCACCCAAGTAAGCTGGCATGCACTTGGACACCAATTGAAAAATGGAGGTAGATACAATCACAGAGTATATAAACCAGTAGAAATATGAATGTTAGCCAGAAGAGCTGAGGAACTGCTGAACAAGAATTTACATGAGCAACATGACCATCCAGCTTCCATTTCACACATGTGATGTCCTGAGATAGGTACTGTGTCCAGTTCTGGGCTCCTCATTTCATAAAGATAGGGGTCTTCTAAAGAGAGTCCAGTGGAACGCAATAAAGATGATGCGGGGCCTGGAGCATCTCCCTCATGAGAAGAGGCTGAGAGACCAGGGACTGTTCAGCCTGGAGAAGTGAAGACCGAGGGGGGATCTTATCAATGCTTATAAATATCTAATGAATGGGAGTCAAGTGGATGCGGTCAGGCTTTTTTCAGTAGTGCTCAGTGACAGAGCAATGGGTAACAGGCACAAGCTAGAACATAAGAAGTTTCATATGAACATGAGGAGAAACGTCTTTACTTTAAGGATGACAGTGCATTGGAACAGGATACCCAGAGAGGTTGTGGAATATCCTTCTCTGCAGATAGTCAAAACCCACCTGGATACTTTCTTGTGCAACCTACTGCAGGGACGCTGCTTTAGCAGGGGATTGGACTAGATGATCTTCAGAGGTCTTTTTCAATGCATATGTTTCTGTTGTTCTGTGATTGAGCATCTGACAACTGACTGCATCTTCAACCATGGCCAGACCTAATTTATTATTCAAGGCAAATGAAAAAATGTGATTTCACTGACAGTAGAACAGTCATAAACAACAATGTACATTCTTTGCAAAAAAGATTACCTGGTCAGAATTAGGCCTGAGAAATGGTGTGAATGCAATGCTTGGATATTTGTTGTGGATTGCCAACAGAAGAACGCTGGTTCTAATGGTGGTTGTTGAATATCAGGGAAATAGTGATGTAACCAAACAGAAGCTCAGAAGGAACACAGGAAAGACATGTATGCCTCAACAATTTATTTCTGTTTTTAGGGGCTTTAGGGAAAAATTAAGGCACTTCACAGCAGTTATAGCTGTGCAATTTCTAATACTGAAGTGGCATGGAGAGAGTAGTGCAGATCTGTTGGCTAATGGAAGTGGGGTGAATCAGGTAAAGCCTTCATAGCATCTAATTTATCCTCTTCACTGATAAATTCATAATTTCTATAGAGGGAAGTAATTTCATAGTGATAGTATAAATGTATAAACAATCTAGTCAGGCTGTTTGTTCACATTTACTTCAAAATTGTCTGTTATGATGTCCAAGAGTATATATAATCAATGTTTCATGAGTGTAATGGGAAGAGAATTCAATGTATATTATATTCTTGAATATCCTGTCTTTTTTCCAGAATCATATAGATGAGTTAGAGAAATTAAACTTTGAATTGATTAACAAAGTGCTGTGGTTTTTATCTGGTGGTGTATATCCAGTTTTCTCTGAGTATTCACTGTACAATCTCAGTGGTGCATTAGTAGGTTCAAATAGAGAGACAAGGTATGAATAACAATACCCATGAATGAGTTATGAGGACTGTTGTGTATGTGTGCACTCAGAAGCAGGCAGAGCTACATTTAATTGCAAAAGAAACGAGACAGTAGTACACCTGAGTAAAAAAAATAATAATTTAAAAAACCCTTTGAAAGAGTTTAATTAATCTCTAGAAAATAGATGTGTAAGCATTCCTTGTGGTGTACAATTCTCTTATGAAGGAGGCTCTGGACAGAACTCTTAGGGAATTGTTACCTATCAGTAAACTGTAATGGGCTGGGAGAGGAAGCAAAAGGAGTGCTTTACCAGCACTTTCTGGTGGCAAGTGTCCAGGACAAGTGATTTCTTTAATAGAAACACAATACCCTAGTGGGCTAGTGGAACTTGGGAAGAGGTATTTGCAATCACAGCAGAGGTGATCAAAGTTCCTGTTAACAGGTGCAGCGACTATAAGATGCTGCCAGTGGTCAGATATGCTCTGTGGCAGTGAGTGTTCCCAAATGGGACAAGAAAACAAAAATCAAGCCTGACTAAACTGCGCCATTCAATTCTTGGCCTCCCTGTGTTATCAACAGCATGCAGCACTGCCGTATTCCCTGCTGAGCACCATGTGGGTCTTTGCAGGATTAATACCTAAGAAATCTAGGAAATAATAACAAATAAAGAAATATTAAGGTTACAGTTGCAGCAAATTAACATTGAGTATGGAATATCATATCAAAGTAAAATTAGTTAAAACAATTTGGGGCTAAATTCTCACAGGTATCTTGCCACAGAGAATATTATTTTCTGTACAGCTGCAGCTTGACTATATTCAGAATGCTGCTTTAAATGTAGGGCACCAAACTGCCAGAAAAATATTGAAGAGATTTCAGAGAAGAGGATTAAAATCAATTAGGGGGGTGGAGGGATCATTTAGGAGGAAAGATTAGAAGAGTTAAATATGCATAGCTTGGATGGTTGACAAAAATCTACTAATACATGAAGGGTAAGAAAACATCGGAAGACAGAGATTATTTAGGGAGCTTAATGGAATAATAGGATATGATATGTCCCAATCTAAGTTCCATTATTCCAACATACACCATATTTTACTAGACTAAATAATTCCCCTGACAGTGATGTCTATTAGGCTGTCACAGGACTGGCTTGCACAGCAAGGTTAGCTTATAAATTGCAGTGCTTTTCAGAGATGTGACAATACATTTTCTTACAGAGCAGAACTTCAGCAACAAATACAAACCACGAGGCTTGTCAGGCTGCGCAGCAGCAGCTTTTGCCCTACTGCTTCCTTCTCTTTCACCCTCTTTTTTTGCTTTGCTGTCTGCTCTTGACAAACTGATGGCTCTTTTGGTTCTCTGTCTCTCCAACTGGCACACCTGGAGCAATTACGCTCTGTCTTCCAAGACAAATTGCTATCCCCATCACCCAGTGGCCATTTCTCACAAGCATAAATAAAAATTTGGATAACAAAAAGAAAACAGAGATTGTAGGTACAAACAGCTAGATGCAGAAAGAACCTCAGCAGATGGGACAAATGTGTGTACATCTCACTTTTGCATCCATTTATTCAATATAACAACCCTTTCAGTTTGGAGCAGACCATTATGTTAGTCAAGTTTTCAATTTTGTTTGAAAACCAACCAGGTACAAATGAGGTAAAAGTCCCATTTCTGAAACTAAATAAAACAAAATACTTGTAAATGAGTAAGATGCTGTTATATTTACTATTTTGTTCAATTATTTCATACCTGTGATTCTTTTCATTTTCCTTATTCTCTCAGTAGCTCCTACACTACGCGATTCTGTCAGAAGCTGAAAGGTATTTCAGTTTATGTGATAGTTTGTCATGGTTACTCACACCCACAGATTTCTCTAGTGATCTGTTTAATGACACTCAGTTACTAGTATTGCTTGACAGTCAGGAAGTTTCAGAAAAAATACTTTTTTTTGGCTAAATTTTCTCCCTGTTGCTTTGTGTGCGTGTGTTCATACACATGGCACATGTGATTTGCCCTGTCAAATGACATTTGGCTCTTACTGCAGTGCATACTTCATGAACAGCATAGCAGTGTGCAAAAAGATCAATGTGAGGCTTTCTAACTGTCTAAAAAATACAGTATAGAATACATGCTTGAGTGCCTTATATCTTAATCAAGTTTTCTTTCAGGGCCAGTGGACAGAAATGCTTTTTCTGTAAATGTCTTGGCATATCTTTTTGAGTACACAGACTATAAACAATTTTCATGAGGTTTATTTTTTGTGTTGTTCCTATGTTGGGAAAAAATAGGCAACAGAAATAAAACCAGACTTCTCAGAGAAAACTATAAAATTGATGGACTTGTACAATTTATTCAAAATAGCAAGAGTATGGCCCAATTTTTATAGTAGTTATGCTGAAAAATTACAACTGACCCTAACAGTCTTCCTAGATGAGATGTCATCAAAATGTTTGAGATAAATATTTGCATACTTAGTATACGTTTTCC
Organism: Numida meleagris; assembly: GCF_002078875.1. Taxonomy (NCBI): domain Eukaryota; kingdom Metazoa; phylum Chordata; class Aves; order Galliformes; family Numididae; genus Numida; species Numida meleagris. The sequence goes on along the minus strand of NC_034410.1, from coordinate 68,791,305 downwards.
TACAACTACATTTGAACAAGGATCACATCTTTGCATTATGAAGTGTGGGCTACCGCTGCTCCCACCGGGTCTGCGGCAGTCACTGACATGCTGGCACCAGGATACTTGAGCCAGCCACCTGTACACTCCCCTTGTTGGTCCAAGAAAGCCCCTTCTCCACCCTCCATGGCCTGGAGACCATGAGAGCAGGCCTGGCACTGGTGGCGTGGTCAGAAATTGAGTCTTATTTCCCTGTCCTGCTCTGGCAGCAGCAGTCATGCCCAGGGCTACTGACAGGTACCCACAGACAGGACCAGCAAGAATTGCATACCTAGTTATCCCTTTTTATGTTTCTTAACCTTTTTTACCACCCTCACATCTTCTCTTTCTCCACCCTAGTCTCATTCCAGATTAGCAACCTGCTCTGTTTACTCTTTTTCCCTTTGTTCCCAATTTTGCTGCAACTGTGTTCATATTTGGATTTTATTGTACAGTTACCTTGGTGATCTCAGCTTTATCTGAAATTGCTTCTGTGGTTACTTTGATGCTACTGGCCTTGTAAGGTTACTCCCCAAAATGTCCCCAGTGATCCCATCCAACTACCTGTGAGGTTGGGTCATTTCTCCATCAACCCTTCTTTACCACCTGTGGCACCTAGATGTGACACTATCTCTAATTTTTATCAGCTTCTCCCATGGTTTTCTGTCACACCCATCAATTCCTCATACCATGTCCTATCGTCTTCTGTATCCTTGCCAGCTAGCTGAACCTCAAAGTTGTTATTTGCCTCCAGCCCTAATGCTTTGAATTCTGTATTAGAGTTTAGCTACTAAAACTTGCATGAACTCAGAGGTGCTGAAGGAACTACACTTATAATGTATGAATACATTGTTCATTGGGTAAGTAGCTGATGTTGCTGCCTGTGCTTACCCAGTGAGCAGAGTGTATGTCAAAAGCATCATTACATACCAGATACTAACAACAGCTTTTTGTTTTTAGGTTGCAAGATAACACATTTATTAAGCTTCTTTTCATAACTTAATGTTAGAAGACCCCCTCAAGACTTTACATCCTTTATGGTACCTCTGTTTTTTTTTCCAGTAGAGTATAGAGAGCATACTGGAATGTACAGGTCACAGAATATTATCGGAATTTCCAAGAGCATGAGGCAGCACAGTGCCTCCAGGCTGCAGTAGGCAGCTGGCAGCATCTCCAGCTGGTGCCTGGATGCCTGTCCCGACATCTTGACAAACATTAGCCACAGCCAGCTGGTGAGCAACAGAAAAATTGGAAGAGGGCCTGAAATTTGAGTGCCTCTCTGAACATGTGGCATTTATACACAATCCAAAAAAAACCACACTGAGATTGCTGCAATTGTATGTGACAACTGTGTAACCTCCACCAACTCTTATTATCTGTTAGAAAACAGAACTATCTCTTAACTACTGTCACTTATATTTTGACAAAAGAGATTCACTGTTATGAAAACAGCATGCATACTTAAAACAGTGTGTAAGAAATGGTGATTTTTGAAACTGTGCAAGAGGTACAGCGCCCAGAAGTGCTTTCTTTTCTTATTACCAGGCAGCATGGTGGTGTCTTTTCCCTCTAGTACAATGCATATCAATTGCTTGTTTTGGTTAAAAGTGGAAGAACTCAAACCTTTATTATCCTTAGCTGTGGGCTTGCAGAAATATGTGTCAATGAATTCTTTTAATAGATCTAAACTTTAATATAATATCTAATGACGATATTTACTTTACAAGAGGCAACTACAGCACAAAGGAGTGAGAGTTCTTGAAGATCAAGATTCCCCAGAATGTGTGATTCTAATTGATTATCTCCATAACATTGATCAGAATGTCAGAAGAGATGTAAAAAGACAGCATAATTCAATATTTCAGTTTAAGAATATAACAGATTAGAAATATCTGTTCAAAGAATTATCAAAAGAAAAAGTTGATTTGCCCCAAATTAAAATTTATGTGGAACAAATGCATTATGATTTCATTAGCAATAGAACTAAAAAAAAAAGGAATTGAATCTCAAATCGTTATAACTAAATTATTATTGTTTTAATTATGCAGATGCATTCATTCTGACTGTGTTTAATAAAGCATTAAACTGGATTTCCCAATCTTTCTACAGGTGTTGTAGTTTCCCCTTCCACCCATTCCTTCCAATACGTAGGACTGCTTGGAAAAATGCTGTATACAAAAATATTTTATCTTACACCTGACACAGCAGTACAAAGATTCACAACAGCAACAGGAGTTACTTGGTGAGTTCTGGGAAGTAATCTTTTTTATAAATCCTGTCTTTCTAGGGAAAATCAGGTCTGGGAGTCACTAGCCCTATGAATGATTAAGCCTTAACCATTTAGGAATGGTTATTCCTTTGGTTAAAAGCTCATAGCAAGAGGATAGTTCTGACTGAAGTAACACTCCTCCCTACTCCAATAAATAAAAAGTAAAAAAGAAAATGAACTGAGATGATGATGAGTATTCAATATTTATAGTAACTAATGTAGCTCAAGATTAGCTGTTGTGATCTATCCAAAAGTATATCTTACCCAGTGCAAGTATATGCAGATACTGCTCTATTAGAAACATTCAGTTGACAGAATTTGTCATGTAGAGACTTCCTAAGAAAAAATTTGGGGTTTTTTAATGCTTACTGGTCTTTGGTATTTTAGCTTTCATTAGCTGTCTAGTCAAAATATGAGTCTACATAAATTTCACCATTCGTAATATCCTGATGCAATAGTTTCTGTAGGTATTGTTCAAATAAATGCCCATCTCCTTTCTTTTTGCCTTTACTCTGCCTCTGAATGTTTCTTTTAGTGCTTCATTGTTCCTGTTTACGTGAAACAGAGATCAATCCTTTTTTTGAGTTTTACATGCCATTCATGATTTTATAGCTAACTGCCATGATTCCATTAATAGTCTTTTTCTAAGCATAATCAGTAAAGACTTACACAGTAGCATGATTGCAGTGAAATTTTTCCCTATTTTTTCAGAAATTGGATGTTTTTATTCCTGTTTACAAACTGCATTGCTTTTATCAACTAGTGTTTAGAGACACTTCTGCAGCTCTTCATAATCATCTCTTACTTCTGCTACTGTGAAAAACTAAGTAATAGCAATTAAAAGTGTAAAAACAAAACATGTTTACTTAATAAAACTCTTCAGTTTTACCATTTTGGGGGAAAAAAGCAATTTCTATCACACTGATTCATGAAAGACATTTTGAGGTTCTTTTCACAGAAAGGAAACTGAAACTTTCCCAGCTATTACAACTTAGAGTCAAAGATTATGAGATCATTTAAAATATATATGTATGTACATTTTACATATGTGAAGTATATATGTATGTATATAAAATACATATTAGTAAGAACCATACTTTAGAAGGATGACAAGAGCTGTGAGGTCTGTCTGTGCCAGTATTTTATTGTGAACTTATTCATTATCTAAAAGTTCCTTTAAATCAAACTAATATTGAGTGAATCTTACTTGAAAATAATGGGTTGGTGTTTTTTTGATGGAAGATGAGAAAGGGCAAATGTAATAAAATGGAATTCAAGAAATACAAAGTATTTGGATATTACTTTAACTGATCACTTTATTTGTTAAATTAAAAATCTAAATTTAAAAAAAAAAGATCAAAATATTTTGAATGTATGGGTGCTGATATCAGGATGCATAGTTTAAAATTCACAGTTTTTCCTGGTACCTTGATTAAATTTACCTATTTGGTAAATTTACCTATTGGAAGTATTCTATTTGGAATTATTGTAACAGAATAGATTTAGAACATTTTAAGCATTTCAATTTTTAAATTAAACATTATGTCAGGAACAAATGTATTATTTAAGACTGGTATTTTTTAAAAAAATAAAGACAGTCATACATTTCAGATTGCATGAATTATTTTGGTATGATATTAAAGGTTTTGAAAACACTTTTGGAAACAAAGTTTAGTTTTATTCAAACTAATTTATTTTCTGCACATTATTTAAGTTGCCCATCAGACTTAAAAATCCTCTTTTCTCTAAGCTTGCTTTGCAGTACTAGCTAAGAGGGAGACTTCTGTTAGGGTTTAAAATAATATCCGCAGTATAAGTTTAAGCATAGGTTCAGAGGAGATTTTAAATATTTGATTATAGATTTTATGCAATTTTCATGCTCTGAAGCCATGGTTGCCAGGTTCCTGTTTTCACATGCTCTTTCTTTGATGCATCAAACATATCCATCCTATCTTGTCATCAGTACTTTTTACAGAATCTTAGAATCTTTATTGATAATCACATTCAGATGCATAAAGTATATAGCAGAAAGTGCAAAAACTGACAGACTGCATTCTGTACTTCTCTAGATGGATAGCATATGCTGTTTGTCATTAACCAGAATGGCTGTGTTCCTTGACGCCTCGTGAACCATGAAGATGTAGAGCTCTTCCTATATTTCATAGTCAAAAATATAATCTTTAACATGAACATGAACAGCCTTTTATTTTTATTTTGAATAGCAATTTGCTCAAAAGAATAACAAGTAGCAAATGACTTGAATACCACTGCATACAGGTAGAAACCAAACTCTCACTATTAGAAGAAAATTTAAAAAAATATAAAGTTGCTTGAGCTAAAATTCTGAGAGTATTCAGGTACATGGTATTATTTATGTATTTCTTTTTAGTCTACTTTCTTTTTTCCTGCAGGACTTGAAGAGGTCTATTTTAATTGCGTATAATTACATTCTTAGAATTTTAAGTGCTCTAAAACCATTCTTTTAACTACTAGAAAAGGAAACTTGTTTGTGAGACTTACAGACCTGAAAGAACATCACAAAGCACTTTTCCTATTACTTCCAAAAGCAGTGAATATTTGAAAATTCCTCAATAATGAATTCTAGACACAAAGTCAACATTAGGAGTAAAGTCTATCAGGAGTAAACTATTTGAGTTGAAGTCTATGTAGAGATTTCCCTAAAATAGAGTGTACGTTTCCCACATTGTTCCCATGTACCCAAGAAATGCTTTCAAATGTGAAACTGTCCACAAAGTGTTGATTGTTTCACATTGATTTGAGTCAGTGCATTCCTTACCAGTCTGAGACACGTGTATTTATTAGCATTTCATGCAATTTCAGTATAAGCCTGGATCCCTTGAGATTCAAGTAAATTTCTATCACAGGCCTTATTCTAAAGAAATAAATAGCCATAGCATGTCAAGGCTTTGAAGGAGGGAGGGAAGTACATACTAGAGGAGCAAGAACACAATTTTCAGGCAGATTAGAATTATATGGATGTAATTATTTCATTGTTAGTAGATTTGGCTTGGAAATTAGATACTAAAATAACTAATATATTAAGGAAGTAGTTTCAAACTTTTCTGGGCAATCTGAACTTAAAAAAATCATTATGAACTCTTCTGACTTTCTGGAAAGTTTCATGGAATGACTAGCTAGCTATAAGACATTTGGTCATATTAAATCAAAATTATTTGTAGGATTATGGATGTCACTCATGTTTACATAGCTTCCAATTTCACAGTCCACAGAATGAATGACGTTCAGTTTGGCTGCAGTGATTTTTTTCAGGCAGTTGACACAAACATTGCAGCCAAGATGAATGTCATTCAATTATGTCAAACAGTTGACATAAGCAGTATTTATGGTATCAGTGAAAAGCTTGAACTTTACAAAGCATCTAGCTTGAATTGTTAGGATAATTCAACTTCTGAATTGCAGATAAGGCCTGTAGGGATTATAGAAGTGATGTTCTACTTCTTTTCCTCCTCATTTGTTCCTGTCTGTCCATGACCCAGTCAGACCAGGCACCGAGAAGCCAGTTTAGATGATTGTAACCAAACATTTTGAGGTGCTGTTGCTCACTCGGTAGCAGAAGTTCAATGATTCCCATGAAAAGACTAAGGCAGTCCATGCAGGTCTGAACTGGATTCCCCAGAGGAGAGGTGCCATGTCCCTACAAGCATATTTTCTCATCAGGTGGCAGTGACAAAATATGAAATTTTAATAGACAATTTAAGTGAGTAAAAAGTCTATTATATGCCTTTATTAACCTGAAGGGATTTTTAAAAATATTGATTTGTGGGATTGCTTGGGTAAAAATCAGCAATGTATGTTCCCCCTTGGTTTTAGAGAATATATTACTTTTTTTTTTTTCTTTCCCGCATGTAAGGCTTTAAAGTTAAACCTGAATTAGGTATTGCATTATTTTCTCTCACTCAGCTGTTGTGGAAAATGTAATCATGTGCATGGGCATTATTCTTCATGGTAAATTTTTAGGTTTTGCTCTTAAACATATTTTACCCAATAGAAATGTGCATTTTTTATCAAGATGAAATAATGCTATTGCATTTATGTCTTTTAAGTAAATCCAGGTAATGCTTGCATGGATGATTGAAGACACTGAGAAAAACAGTAGAAGTATATTTAGAAACAGCAAAGTAAGAGAGAGTTAATGATTAGAAATACATTAAAAAAAAAAAACAAAACTAAAAATTTACCATGAAGAATAATGCCCATGCACATGATATGAAATGTATAGTTAAAGAATTTGTAATTAAAAGTTGTAGGGACAAAATATTCTTTTCCCTCCTTCCCTAAAACTAAACAGTTAACATTACTATTTGCCACATGAACAGCGTGGCTAACACTTGAACAAGTGACAAGTTTTGTTTTACATATTTTTGTCTCCTGGCTTTCTGGAACTGGGAGCTGTTGTGAAAATGAAGTACACTTGGCATTTTCAGCCCTAGAAACTTGTAGTTTTATTAACCTTGTAGGAAAATGTTCTTTCAGAGAAATTACAACTAATTTCATCTACTTGCTTCCACCAATTCCTTCCTGTGGCCCAGGACCCTATTTCAGATCCTCAGGGTTGTCAGTCCCTGCCCCACCTCAGGGGACCAGCAGTCCTAGATGGACTGTGCGGCCATTTCCACAGCCCTGTCCCCATCCCCATCTTCCTCAGCTCCTAAAGCCCTGATACTTTCAATAGCAGGAGAGGTAGTCTTTGTCATAAAGGTTTGACAAACCTACTGAAAGCTTTCACTTTGACAGAACCCTAGGGATGGGAAAGCATTCATATAGGCTGGACAAAAAAGTCCACTGGCTTTTTGTACCTTTTTTATAATTGCATGGAAATCTTACATTTTTTTTCTTTCAGAAAAGATGTTGTTTTTATTGATTACCAAAGTTACAAATTTGGTAGTACTGCAGGTACAGATGTACAAAGTACTCCTCTATAGAAAGTGCTTTACCAACCATTTAGCTACTGATGGTTCACACACATTTCTGCATTTTGCTGCCACAACACTCGGGGATAGAAAACATTTAATCAAGAATTATTTTTTTCTGAAGGTTTCCTCTTTAGTACTGTTAAAAAAAAAACAACTGCATTTTATTTTTTTCATTGATGTTTTTCTCCATGAAAGCATTTAAAACCAAATCCTCTACAGATTAGCAGTTTTTCTTTTGTTTTAAAGTTGTATTCTTTTTCTAAATTCAAAACCATTTAATGACGATACATTTGAATTTATCTGCCTCTTTCTCATTCCCTTGTGTTGGATAGTTGCCCATTTGTAAATTCTTAGCTAACTATGCGTGCAATCTAGTACATGGTAGGAAACAAGCAGAAATGTATTCTATTAATAGTAATTATGTTTTTTAAAAAGGCAAGTAAATAATTAACTATTGAGTCTATTTCTAGATGTGTTGGAATGACGTTTAAAAAATAGCTTTTGATTTGGGGATGTTCTTTACTAAATGTAGTAAGATCTTGCACTAATTATCTCGGGATTAGTTGTATCAACTATTTTCACTCTAGAAGACAGAGCTACTATGTGAATTCAGTTAACAGCCTGTAGGGACAATTTACCTGACAAGTACTTCAGATTGTTTAACAATCATGTCTTGATGCGGCAGATCAACCTGCATCTTCTGTTAAGTCCTGTAAGTGCTGGCAGAGAGGAAAGTAAAACATATGCTTAGGAGCTTTGCTGGACTGGGACCGAAGTTTTTAGCTCTGGCTGTGTTGTGAAGGTTGAGGAAAACAGTTTAGAACCATATGGGCATAGGTTTACCTCCACTTACTAGGATGCATTATCTGGTCTTCAGTAATACTCACAATCCTAAAAAACAATCAAACAAACTGGAAACCAAACAAAAAAAAAGATAACATCAAAACAATCATTCTTCAACTTGTCTTCTGACCTACTGTTACTGTTGTCAGATGTTCTCAGAGATGAGTGGAATGGGAATGCCACCATATCCTCACAAGTAGTCTGTGTGGGGCTTATGATAATATCAGTGCTATTATCCTAGCTGACAGCAGTGTAAATCAGAGCACTGTAGAAAAATAGCGTGTTGTTTACGTTCCCTATAAAATCAGTAGCATGCCAACTAAAAATTATGGTCAAATTTATTGTAATGTTTGAACCGAGAAACAGTTTAAATAGGTTTCAATGCCATCAGTTACAATTGCAACGGTAAATTTCCAGGGCTTGTTACTGACTGGATAACATCACTGATATCTTTTCAAGTGACGAGGTATGTTTTACTATGAGCCAATCTTTGCATCATTAGGCACAAGAACAGTTTTAATAATTAATAAAGGAAGAAATAATCTGCTTTACTTGATGTTGGTAGAAGAAATATGTAAGAGACTGTCATTAAAATCTGGGTCCAGACGATGTCAATCTCTCGAGCATTACTCATTTAAATGAAATTAGAATTCTAGACCTAGGCTAACAATGAAGATACATTTAGGATTTGTGTTTAAATATTTATGGAATAGAGATCAGAAAAGATTACAAATACTAAAAAAAAAAAATTTATAAGAATAGTTGTTTAGCTTAAATTTATTTAAAGGAACACTATTTTTACTATCATTACTATTATTAATTTTATTTTAAAGTCTAAATACTTCTGCAATAAATGCAGAAACATACCAAAAACAAAACAACACTTAATATCATCATGTCTTCTGTGTCGTCATAAGAGTAGTCAGCAAAAATCAAACACAGACGAATAACTAATGGTACTTATAGATTAGTTTCACAGTCCAAAAAGTATCTTTTTCAGCATTACAACTGGAAATTACAGTTTGTTAAAACCATCTTGCCACCTGTCATCTTTCCTATTTTAGAAATAAATGCTATCATTATATCATGTGTTTCTTGTAAGAGAAATAACAACTGGATGCTATTGTTACAGTGGCATAATATGTCTGAGTAATGATAGTCTGCCTAGACTAGTCTGCCAAAAAAAAAAAAAAAGCTTGCTTACTCTTAAGAGACCTTTTTCCCAACAAAAAACAATGAAGCTACAAAATTGAGTTATTCTGATAAATTACATCAGTTTGGTCTTTGTGAAGAATATTTTTCCTGGCTGCCTTAGACATACTGATGGAGTCCATTTTCTACTCCAGAAATGAATAAATTGAGACACACACACACAAAAATCATTTAAATTTTCTTTGTGGCAGAAAAGAAGTAAAAGGATAAAAGTCTATTAAGAATCTAATCCAATTCTGTTATGATTTCAGACTGTAATAAAAAAGCAGGTTTGACACAACAAAAATAATTTAGATTAACAGGTATATTTGGAAAGAACGTTAGCCTTTCTTCCAAGTAGACAGGTATCTATCAATTTCTGAAAGGAGTATGCATATATGCATGTTCACATTATTCGGGTCAGTAGATACATATATCTTTTCCTGGAATAGAAGGAAAAGAAGAAAATTGTGAGGCCAATGGTCAGAGGCCAAAACAGTGTTTAATATCCATCAAAATAAACTAGTTTGCTGCAATTCTGCAAGTAGTACAGTACAATGAACTTGGTATATATGACATAATACATGAAAGTGACCATTTATCTGAGCATTGCTTAAAAGAGACAACTTTGACTAAAGTAGGCTAGGGTGGATGGAAATGAAGACATACTTCCCACAGCAACTGGCAGTCAGGATTAGCTGTTCCTTAAATCCATATTTAAACCAGTTTAGGTGTAATCAGGGTAGATGACTGGATGGATTTGACACTGCACTACCAGCGACAGGAGATGAAACAGCCTCATTCTGCCCTCACTTGCCCTCTTCTCATTGGCAGATGCTGGTATCCACAGTCTGGTCAATTTGTTCTACCAGCAAAAAGAAACTCAACAAAGAAAAGTGATCTTGCTTAGCATATTGACGGGATTCAAAACAAGATCATCCATACACCAGAGGTATTGCAAGGGAGGTGTCAGAACTGTGTGATTTGGGATTGAGTAGAACTGGCAACCATGGAGGCCATGGGTTCTGGCAACTCTGTATCAATCAGAAGCTATGGAAAGCAGATGTAAAAAGAAGGGGTGATTTCTGAAAATTTAGTGAAATTCTATTTAATTTGTTAGGATACATATGCCCCGATCATCATCTTGTTTCTTTGAGAATAGGTTTTTTAGTTATCATTACCTGGGAAATAATCTGTCTTCTTTCCCAAATCTTCATAATTATTTGATGAAATTTTCACAAAACCAGGATGCCCAGGACATGCTTGGTGGAATCTGATATTTTGGCAGTGAGGATATTTGGGCCATGGTGTCTTGCAGTGCCATTAACACTGAACTGTTGCCTGTTGCAGTGGAAGGGACCTCAGGAGATACATGGTGCAACCTCCTTCTGAAAGCTGGATAAAGATTGAATTTGCACCAGAATCTCAGAGTCTCCCCTTGTTCAACTTCAGTCTGATGGGCCTTGTCCTTCAACCATGGCAGTCCAGCTCTACGCTCTTGCTAACAGCCTCCCTGTAGGAGCAGGCTGTCCCCTCAAAGCCATCTCCCCTTCAGGGTGAACAAGGCCGTGTCCATCAACATCTCCTCACAGGGCTAGTGCTCCAGCCCCCAGTCAAGCCCCAAGCTAGCTTAGGGACCACCTGCTGAACTTTTTCTGATTAATCAGTGCCTTTCTTGTCCCAAGGGCTCAAAACTGGATGCAGTATCAGGATGTTGTCTCAAAAATGATAAATAGAGGAGTATAATGGATCAGTGTCTGGATGGAGATTGGTGATGAGTGGTATCCTCCAAGGGTCGGTGCTGGGACTGATACTCTTTAATATCTTCATCAGTGACACTGACAGTGGGGTTGAGTGCACCCTCAGCAAGTTTGCTGATGACACCAAGCTGTGGGGTGTGGTTGACACACCAGAGGGACAGGATGCCATCCAGGGGGACCTATACAGGCTTGAGCAGTGGGCCGAGGTAAACGTCATAAGGTTCAACAAATCCAAGTGCAAGATCTGGCACCTGGGTCAAGGCAACCCCCATTACCAATACAAACTGGGGTGTGAAAGGATTGAGAGCAGCCCTGCTGAAAAAGACCTGGGAGTACTGCTGGATGGGAATCTGGACATGAACCAGCAATGTACCCTTGCGGCCCAGAAAGCCAACCGTATCCTGGGCTGCATCAAAAGAAGCGTGATCAGCAGGTTGAAGGAGGTGCTCCTGCCCCTCTACTCTATGTTTGTGAGGCCTCACCTGGAGTACTGCGTCCAGAAGTGGAGTCCTCAGTACAGGAGAGATGTAGACCTGTTGGATCGCATCCAGAGAAGGGCCACAAAAATGGTCCATGGAATGGATCGCATCCAGAGAAGGGCCACAAAAATGGTCCATGGAATGGAACTCCTCTCCTACGAGGACAGGCTGAAAGAGCTGAGACTGTTCAGCCTGGAGAAGAGAAGGCTCTGAGGCGACCTGATAGCAGCCTTTCAGTATTCAAAGGGGAGCTCCAGGAAAGAAGGGAACAGACTCTTTAGCAGGGTCTGTGGTGACAGAACAAGGAGAAATGATTTCAAGCTTGAAGAGGGTAGATTTAGGTTAGATATAAGGCAAAAATCTTTTACACTGAGGGTAGAGAGGCACTGGAACAGGTTGCCCAGTGATGTGGTTGATACCCCGTCCCTGGAGACTTTCAGGGCGAGGCTGGATAAGACCCTGGGTAACCTGATGTAGCTGTGGTGTCCCTGTGCATTGCAGGGGAGTTGGGCCAGATGGCGTTCAGAGGTCCCTTCCAACTCTAAGGATTCTATGATTCAATTCAATGATTCTATAATCCCTACCCTCCGTCTCCTGCCTGTGTTGTCAATGGTTTACGGGCGTTCAGCCTGGTTCCGTGACGAAGGAGACGAGGGGCCCACGCCCCGGGAAAAGGGAAAAGGGGAAAAGGGTAAGGAGATGGCCCTGAGAGCAAAGAACAGCAGCAACAATCTGAGGAGAAACAAACTAATTTACTAAATAAGATATCGGAATGCAAAACAACACACTATAATACAATATAATTATAATTTAAGCTGATAAATCCAATACAGAGAGAGAGAATGTCCCAAAATCAAGGTAGGCCTTACTCTACTACCAACGATAAGACAGCTGGAGAGCGAGGTGCTGCCAAGACGAGAGACAGCGTAAAAAGGGATGAGGTCTCGTGATCCGCAAGTTTTTATACTGTGAGCTTTTATCTTTTCCCTCCGGCTGGAAAATTGTAACAGAGGAGAAAAGTATTGTGGGGACTGTAGTAGTCCTTCTCTTCTGAGAACCAGGTACATTCACTCCATGATGTTATGATGTGGAGTACCAATAACTGAAAATCATAAAACCATGACACTGTGTTCATGTTGCTGTATGCTGGTATGATGATATTCCATTTGAATGAAATTCTAAAATATTCTATAAAATTTATTACAATGTTTTATATTTTCTTTATATAACTGTACACTAGGTTTGGTTTTGATTTGTGTGTGTGTGTTATTTTTTAATGATAAACCAAAATTGCATGCCCTTATTTTGCCATTAATCCAAACTACATCTTGAAATCAAACTATACTCTTGAATTTGATCTCACTCTCTTCTGAGAAACCATGCTTCATTCTTACATATATTACCATTGTCTGATCAGAAGGTGATGCTATTATGGGTAGTTTATGGGAATAACGTCAAAAGAAGGGCTGATGCTTATACAATAGTGTGATAATTTTCTATGACATATTTCACCCCTAGGCATCTCAAAGAGCTTTACAAATTGATTTGTATTCTGCACACAGGGATAATTTCATCCATCTGTTTTTATTAGATGTGCAGCAACGCTTCAGTTTAGGACAGGAATTAAAGGCCATATCCAACCCAAAATGCAGCGTGAATGTACTTATAAAGCATGACTTACACAATCGGCACTTCAAACCACTTCCTTTCAGTGGTGTATCTCTAGCAAGGCGTCATTCCTAAAATATTAGGCAATTGAAAGATACACTGTCCAGATGCAAAATTGAAATTCAATTCAGTGCGTTCACAAAATAGTTGTAGCTTGTATACTTATGCAAAGAGTGAATCAGGATACCCTGCATCTTGTAATTGCAAGCTTTTTAAAACTTATGCTTCCGTTTCTCTGATATTCTTGGTCAACTTTAATTTCCTTCTAGTTTTCATAGTGATGTGATGTGATAGGTGTGATTTACACAAGAGTATACATCAGCTAAGGTTGTATTTGTCTGGTGGGATTCACTCGAGGACTTCAGAGTAATAAAAGATTTCAGGAAATAATCATTCTGATATTTATCCAGTTTCTTCACTGAATTTATTCAGATCCTTTTTACCCATTTTTTTTTACTCTAAATTTGTATAAACATACTGCTTTAAATCTTTTGATTAAGGTAAATGTTGAGTGTCTTAGCATAGGCAAGATGTTATTTTGTTTGTTGTTGGTTTATAACTTATTTATAGATTGTATTGAACTCCCATCTTTTTTTTACAAATATGTTTGTGTTTTTTTTTCCGAGATAGATGTCAAACATTTGGCATATTTCAAGGAATTCATGATGCTTAAATCCAAAAAAAGTAACATTTCCCGCTACCTAGCAGACAGGGTCTGCTAGATGGAAGAAACTTCTTCTGAAGTTTTAAATAAAAATGCAACCAGTAAGTTATCATAGAATGGCTGAGACATCACTGAGACTACCTCAGTCATTAGGCCATTATGATTTTAATGCATACCTTTTTCTGATATCCAAAGGTCACACAGTTGTACTAAGCACAGAGAACCTGTTATCTGAACGCTGGTGACTAAGACAGCATATTGGGGAAAACTGCTTTGTCAAATTTTTGTCTTTAGCTCCACATCAGTTGAATTCTTCCTCACCCAGATGTTAATCTACAGGAGAGAAGTCTGTTGGTCTATAAAGAAAAGAAGTTTATAAGCAAGGTTTATAAATAGCTTTCAGGACACCGTCTGGCTATAATATGAATTTGCCTACAATATTAAAGAATTTAATAATCTCCAATTTAGGAGTGTTTTGTAGCATATGGGGGTCATCACTTAAAACTTTTTAGAAGTCAAAGGTGCTACTTAGATATTATCACAAATTTTTAAATACTAACATGTAAAGGACCAATGAAAAGCACTTACTGTTTTCTTACAGCTAAGGCCAGAAAACTTGCACTTGAAATGGCAAATTCTAGTAGCTATGAAGGTTTTCATAAATATTAACACTATTTGAATGTAAAGTATTTTTGATGTTAGAAGTAACCTGTTGATAAAATAGCAAGAAATTTACAAACAATCAGTGTGGCTTTTGAAAAAATATTCAATTAATTGTCTGCATGGAAAAAAAAAATCTAAAGTAAATTCAAAGTGGAAGGAGAAAACAAACACATCGAAAATGCAGTTTAGGTAATCACCATTTTGTCTGCTTGTTTTTTGATGAAATAAGCAAATTAATGTTTTAAATCTTTTGCTGTGAAGAACAGTTAATACCCTTTACTTTAATTTCTGTATTCTTTTCACCTTCCTTAAAAAAATGGTAATTATATGTGGTAGTCCAGTCTAACTGATACCCTATGTGGAGTAGTGATTATCCACTACTTCTTTTTTTATACATTCAATACAGCTGCTGGTTCTGCTTTTTGTCATTAAGTAAGAAGTCACACACAACAGTCACTTGGCTGCTGTAGCAACAATTATGAGAAAGACCTTTGAGCCTGAGTAGGCAAGGAATCCCTCTGCATGGCTCCAAAAGCTTTCCAGGAGCACTCACAGCTTCTCTAACTGTGCCCTGTGTTGCTTCTTCTCTAGTGGAATACTTCATGTGTGGTGTCAAAGGCTTGGCCCAAATTAACCCAAGTCATTTGACATGGATGCTCCTCCTGTTTCCTGCTCTAGCAATTTTTTTGTATCCCAGCAATGTATTTTTATTTAATTTATTTTTTGGTGGAAGTTTTGAATAACATCAGGTATATTATTTCCCTTATCAGACACACAATAACAGACATCACTTCCAGTGATGTTTTCTTAATGATGGGTACCTAATGGAATGCATTTTCTGCTAACTCTTAATCTGGGTAATACAACATTACCTGAATTGTATTATATCACACCTTAATCAGAACATCCTGCAACCTCAAATCCATGTAAGTCTATTACATCTAGACAGATTAGTTAACTCACTAAACTTTTTACCTCATCTACATTCCAAATTATTTTGCCTACTTTTTTTTTTAATAGTGTAATTGGACTTTGACACATCTTCTTTTAGTTTACTTGACACTTATGAGCTAATTACTCATGTCTTGTGTTCAGGTCAAACATGTTTATCTTTTGTAATTATAAAGAAACTTCGTGGTGAATTTTTTAATGTGGGCTGCTCTGAAAGTAACACCTTCTCTTTTATTATGTTGTCTTATAGTGTCAGAGGTGGTTGTTGGTGGTATGGTAGCAGAGGTTGAAACTTCTCTCCACCATTCCATTATGTTTTGTTAGTGTGTGACAGATGGCAGCAGAGGAGCAGTTTGACAGAATAACGTTTGTCATGGAAGTAGGTATGAAGCAAAGGTGTGTCACTGAATTCTTCCATGCTGAAAAATTTGTACCTGTTGTTGCTTGCTGAACATTTATGGAGACCAAACAGTGCATGTGAAGTGGTGGGTGGTGTGTTTCAGCAGTGGTGAGAGCGACAGTGTGTCACCTCCACTTGTATGAATTTTACTGAGCATGACATGCAGGCTCTTGTTCATGGCTGGTGAAAATGCGTAGCTAATGGTGGTGACTATGTTGAAAAACAGTGTTTTGTAGCTGAGACTTTGCTCTGTCGAACAGTGCTGTTGTTCTCTTTGTATCTGTTATAGTTTCTGTGGAAATCAAGAGGAAGCATTACTTTTGGATCAACCTACCTATTAATATTATTGGAGTGTGGTACAGAAATGCACAGAAGTATTACTTGAATATTCTTGTATTTTAACCCTTTTGTGTAACACACCATCTTCATCTAATGCAATGGCTTTTCTAAGTGTTCCATAATCTATCATGTAATTCCAGAAAATCACATAGCAAGGCAAATAACATGATGTCATAGGGGTCCTTATCAATCTTGTTAAATCTATATCTCGTCCTTGATATTTACTGTTGGTGAAATCTTTTTTCTTTTTTTACTTTTGATCTCTTTATAATTAATTTCTAACTGCTGTCATCATTTCATAACCCCGTTTGAGTAGATTTTGTTACAATCTTGTCAAATTAGTTTTTGTTATTCATATGAATGACTGTGTATATACGTGATAAATATGTTACTGAATGGAACTGTCCTTTATACAGTCATACTAATCATGATCAAATAATAGTTCTGAATCACTCCAAGTGAATATCAACTTTAAATCCAGTGGTAAATTATGCTATCATTGTGATATCGAAAAACAGATCTGGATAGTCTTTGTGTTTTCAGATATTTATTTTTCCAAGAAAGCATTATGCATACTAATGATGACTTTTTTATTATTATTTGTAGAAATTATTTGTATTTGTATTATTTGTAGAGTGTAGTCTGATTTTTCAAAATATTTATGTTCTGATTCTATTTTGTTGATTGTTTGTTCTTCCACTGAGTTCTTATATTAGAGAATAGAAAATCATTTTTATGAATGGACTTCAGAACATATTTTCTCAGAATGTTCCCATAACTTTATAGAACCCAAAAAAGTAACTCAGAAGTAAGAGAGGCAGTCTCACTGACAGATATTTTGACTGCTGTGTGAACCACAGATAACATAACAAAGACTAGCAGTAAACTCTTACTGTGGTCTTTCAGGATAACTTTGCAGAATGTTTCTGCAAATCCTTAGGATAAGGAGCTGTACTTCAATATCAGTGTTTATTTCTCTCCTCTCTCCTTTATCCCCTTTATTTTTTTTCTTGTAGTGTAGATAATGATATTCACTTTAGAAAACCAGAAGTGACCTCTGCTTTTAATGAAATTTGAGATTCTCACCAGATGTGGATAACAGCAGTTACTGAGTGGTTTTGTGAGAGAGAAAGGACCTGTAGTTTCTGTTCCCAAGGGGTATCATTAGAGACCTTAAGAATTCAGGAAAGAGTCAAACAACATGAGTGCTATGGGTTCCATTACGGGCTTTGACAGGATAATATTTGTATCATACAATTATTTTCTGATATCTGACAATCTAGGTTTAATAAAGAAAAATATCTGTTACTTAGATGTAGAAATGGAAGCTTGGTTCTGAAGGGCCAATATTTACCTCATGCAGTCATTAGCTCTGAAATTGTAGGCTAATTACAGCCAAGTTAGTATTTCTAGCCTGCAAAGTAGAATCTTTCATGCCTATGTATTTGTGAAATAGGATGCATATGTTGGCAGTTGACAAAAATAACAGCAATTTCAGTTGCTGTTGTTGTCAGCAAGGTTTGTTAGCAGCAGCTTAGTGCAGGATGAGTGCGGCACTGCTGAGGTCAGGTCAGAATGCAGCTGCTTAAGTTTAATCTGCCCATTGTGGCAATTATGAACCTGACAGCAGCTATTTAGTAGGTAAGAGATTGGAGAGACATCTAATGTGAAATCTTCTGAAATGAGTCAGTGCTGCTTAATATGGTGTTGGAGTGCTGCAGTAGTTCAGACCAAAGACAGTCACTGCTTTCCTTGAATTTGATTTACGAGTAAAAAAAAAATAGCATGGATTAATCAGGTTTTGTGTAAGATCAGAATACATGACTGCACTGCAATTGTTGCTGGCAGGCTAGGTGAGAATGTATGAAAAAACAGCACAATGTTTAAAAAGAACTTTTTTTTCTGTAATAACCAGTTTTCACAGGATTAAGGCAGCTAAGCAAAGAACAATGAATCAAATCTAATTTATAATCTCCTGTAAATTTTGTTTTGATGTTTTATCCAATATCGCCTCTCTTTGGGTTTGTAAGAACTGTTCCAAGTTTATAGTGTTCCAGTGAAGAGCAAGGTGTTGTGGATTTAATTGAATGATTGCATAAAGGTGGGGAAAGTGCAGCAATTAGAAAGAACAAATATGAGATGGTAACAAGTCCATGATGGTTAATAATTCAAAAGAAAACATGAATAATGACTATTAGTGCTTGAAGAATATTGGTATCTCTTTGAGCATATGAATTTTCTCACTCAGCGAGCTCTTAATTAAAAAAAAAGAAGAGGAAAAAAAAGAAAAAAATCATCCTTCAGCTTTCCTGTAATGCTGAAAGCCCATTTATCTTTGGACAACAAGTCTATAATGAAAGGAAACCAAAAGCATACGAACACTTTCCATGTTAATTTAGCAGTCAATTTCACCAAACATTTCTTACCAGTTTGCCCTTTTATCTGCAAGAAAGGTTAGGGACAGATCTGACACTTGATAGTCTATATTTATAACCCATAGATCAAATTCCTGTAGAGAATTAAAATGTTCCCTCATGGCAAATATTGTTATCACAGAGATACAAACACAGTAAATATAAGTGTTTTTCTGGTTTGCTCTATAAAGGCAAGCAGGCAGTTAGGTTTCTAATGGAGAACTATTATTTCATTGAATGTTCAGAGCTACTTTCCGCCTTGAAATATCAGCAAACACTGACACAGTTCCATAAACTGCTGAGGTAAAAAAATGCCCGTGTGTACAACTTAAAAATGCCTTATCTGTTTTATTTTAATTATAGATGGGGCAGATTTTTTCCCACTCACTGTTAATAATGATAGTACGGAATTTAAATACTCTTTTTTAAAAAGAAACTGAATGTTACCATTAAGACAACTGTGCTTCTTATTAATCAGCTTCCCACCAACTCACCCCCAAAAACTCCTTATACAAGGAAGTTAAATTACAGTCAGGATATTTGAAACCAGTCACTATAGATATTCTCTTTCCATTAATCTCTTTTTCAACTATAACACAGCATGTCCCAACTAAAAACATTTTGATGAGTGTATAAATATTCTCATTTTTCAACCTTTGACACCTTAATAGGCTTACTTTGCTATGAATACATCACAAGATCTTTTCTTCAGAAGGGATATCAAGTAAAAACAGGGCTAAATATGCCTGTATGAAAGTCTCAGTCACAGGAATGGTAGCAGTAAATGCACTGGGGCCCAGGTTGGAATATGGATAATGGATATTTTGACTTCTGAACATTAATTAGCATCACCAGTAATTTGATGAGATACATAATTTTATTTTAAGCTCTTGAAGATGCCTGGAGCTGCTTTAAAGACAATTGCTTGTCTGTTGTTTCAAGTGAGTTTCTACTGTTGGCAGCATAAAGGGAGCTCACAAAAGCGCATGAAAGCAGCCCAGCCATTGCAGAATGCACCCTGGCATAAGCCGATTTACTTTGCTTTTCAGAATATAATGATACATGATCTTAGAAAAGTGGCTTTCTTCAGTGCTGACTGTGAAACTTTACTGTCATAAGAAGAAAAATGTAAGCATTATTCCCAATAATGTTATTCTTATATCCTCATATCTTCCAGCTGCGTACTGTGAAGTACTTCTCCACTGGGAGTTAAAACCAAAATATATGATCATCTTGAACAATTTTGCTACTTACCCAGGCTATTTGTCTTTTGCTTTAATGAGCTGTTTATCTAATCGCTCACATTTACGAAGCTTTTATTAGTCTTTGGGACCCTCATCTCAAAAAATTAGTTACGTTGATCTGAGACTGTATATTGAAAGTCAGGGAGCCTAAGAGCTAGATCAAATAACTTTCTGTTTCTTTTGTACTAATAAACTTTTTCTGTCAACAAGCACATAGGCTGTCTGTGCAGATAAGGGCTCAGTAGCTACATCTATTCTTTCATATTTCTCTCATTCAGTTTTCTGAATTTCTCTGATTTCTCAGATTTTCTCAGAGATTAAATGTGGGGAAATGTCAAACCTTATAACAGATAAAGAAGAGAACTGACCTTTAAAGAGGAGTGCTTAAGGTTGGCAGCCATGTTCTTCCAGCAGTTCACCCGGCCTTCTGAACTGAGCTTACCCCTTACCTGTGTCACTAGCTTGTCTCATATGTGGAGCCCTTCCATTGTTGTTTGTTCTTGGTATTTTCTTTTGGTTTCTCAGCCACTTCTTTTCATTGTGGATACTAGTTGTTGGAACTCATATGCCTGAAATCACAAAAGCAGCCAAAGCAGCCACCTGTGACTAGCTGTTATTGCCTATTTCTTCTGAAATAAGCAGGTAAAAAAAAAGAGCTGCTTTTTAACTGTGCAACTTTTTAATGACCTCTTGACTTGCTGTTCCAAAGAGAAGTAAAAAAATCTGAACAACTGCAAAATAGTCTACAGCAACTAAAGGTATATTTCTTTTTCTTTATAACAATTGAAGAACTGTTCTTTATCACTCTTTGTCAAATAATTTTGTGGGTATGTGAAGTTCTTTGTACTGCTTTTGCAGTTTATGTGCTCCTATCTTGTGTTTATCATGCTCTGTTTGCTGTGTTGTGTTCCAACACTTTGTGAATCAGTAGTGTTTCTTCCAGTTTCGGTATGTCTTCGTGTGGGATCATAACAAGATTGTATCATTGACTATGCCAAATCCATTTTAAGGAAAGGATAAAGCTTTTCTGAAAAGACTGGTTACTTTAAGGCTCCTTCCTTACAGTTATTATCCAAGAAGTAGTAACAGAACAGAAACAAATCAGTTGAAATTAAGGAAAATTCTTCCTGCTAGTATCCTTACAACCACAGAGGAAAGACATAATTCACTCTTCTTTTTCCTACTTCAAACCAAATTCTACTTTCTTACATTCACTTTCAAGCAGACGGGAATGTGTAACTCTCATTGGGTTTCTATGCTACTGCTTTGTAATATATTAACGCAGAAAATAAAGGCAGAGAAGATTCTTTACAGCTAATTGTGATCTGCCAAATTCAGGGCAGAAAATAGAATGTGAATCTGTTCCTTCTACAGAAATTTTCTGGTGAGATTGCAGCTTCTTGAAGAAGCTGGGAAGAGAAACCAGCAGAGAGAAAGAAGTCATCCACTTTTATCTCTGAGGCATTATTTTTGAGTTTCGATTTCTGCTTTTGTTTTGTATTTTAAATGGCCATATAAATTCAGTTTGCTACTAGTGTCTGTGAAAAGGCCTTGCAGAAAATCAGAACAAGTACTCTTTCCTTATCCTTTGTTTGCTGAATGGTTTGAATCGCAACATCTGTCAAAATACAGCCTTGCAAGACTTGCAAACTCAGCAAGATAGAATACATTATCCCTGACTTACAAATCCTTACTATTATTGTTTTTAGCTGCTTATATTCCCACTGTTATTGTTATTACTGTTCTTTTCCACTCCTGTAGTTTCTTTTTTCTCATACCTCCTGCTGAGAAGGTGACAGATTATCTGCCTGTGTAGATAGCAACAGTGTTGTGTGGAACAGCTTTGCCCATGGGGAGCTGCAAGGATTCTGTCAGGTACACCCTGTCATGCAGTGTGATCTTCCATTCCTGAAATGCTGTTTTGACTAACTTCTCCCATTATGCATTTCAGAAATAATTAAACCATTTGATTACATTTATAGAAGACCCAAGTTCAATCTCATTAGTTGCTCAGAGGAGAAAACTTTCACTTCTGTAATCGTGGTGAGGAAAGGCAATTTTCACTTTGTCAGTGCAAAACAATGATCAAGATAAAAGACGAAGAAAAGATGCTAATACATGTAATAACTAAACTATAGTAACTCAGTTGTATTTGTTTTCATTTTAACTGAAACATAAATTAAAAAAAAAACAAACACAAAATACCCTGAAAGACATTGTGCTTTTTTGTTTATTGTTAATAGCAATGAATGTCATATGGCAAGAAACACTCTTACCAGCATTCTGAGTTCTTGCAACCATCATAAGACATTTGCCAAATGAAATTCCTGTGAGATCTCAGAAAGTAGAACAAATCGTGTACCGCAGAGGTTAAAAACCTATAATGAATTTTCCCTTATAGAAATTAGAAATTCAGCTCTATGCTTATTCATTATCATTGTATGCTTCTGTATATTATTACAGAATCTATCTAATCACTTATTTATGTTATTCTTTAGCTTTTACCTCAGTAATGTCTTGTCAATTTTCATTTGGCTAGGCTAAACAAAGCAAGGTCTTTCCATATCTGCTTATGGAGTAGTTAAATAATTTCCCTGGTTAACCTTAGGAATCATCTCCTTCCACAATAATTTTTAATGAATACCTTTTCGATCCTTACCGGTAATATTTAATTCATTGCATTCTTGGATAACACTGATCCGCATAACACTGGTGACTAGTTGACCAATACCTAATGCCCTTCACAGAACAAAGGGAGATCACACTTTTTTTTTTTTTTTTTTAAATAATTATTTTTGGGCTAGTGTTATATAATTATCCAACAGCATAAGCCGTTCTTAAGAATTCTTTCTCTATATTCTGCTATCGATTGCCAGGCTGTTGGCTTTTGTATTGCAAATATGTCGTTAAAAATTGTATGACATTTTTTCTTACGTACTTTGCCTTGTGGAAACACTTGACATGTGGCTGGTTAGCGCAGTGCCCCGTGGCAACTCTTGTATCCCTCTTTCAGTCTGTCACCCCATTCCATAGCCAGGGCTCTCTGGACAGCTTTCACCTGTTATGCTATATAACTCCAACCCTTTTTTCAGGTTTTCAGTTTTTGTAGAATTGTCCTTTTTGATTAAAAACTTTACTTTTCTGTAGGAAGCAGTCTTCCTGAAAATGAGTTTTGACAGAAAAAATGTAGGGCTGCAACTGTCATCTCAAAATCTTTTTAAGAATTATCCTTATTTCCATCTTAATGTCAAATTTAACTCCATCTCAAAAAAGCACATCCACAAGTCAATTAATTAATTTTTAATATGTTCATAGGCATTCCTACAAGATCCTCTATTGAGAAAGAAGGCACCGATTAACTCTTTCTTAGCACCCTTTAGATGGGAAGCTGTAAGTAATTCCTTTGTAATTTTTATTATTCCTCAGGTTATAAATAACATGTCAATAGCAATGTTCTGCACAGGTGCTTCAAGGGCTTATTAAAAAAAAAGCTGAAGTATGGTCAAGGAGAAGTCTTGTTTTTCTAAGCCTACTCTTGATAATATTTATTTCATTATGTCAGACTAAGAAATCAACTTGACTGTTGTTTAGCCAGAAGAATGAATTCATATTTACTGGTTTCACATGCTGTTTTTCCAGAGGAATAAAAGACAGGAAGTGTTAAAGTAAAGGAAAAATATAGCTGACAGCCTGTTAGTCTTCAATTTGAATTTTTGTTTTCTCAAGTGAACAGCATAAAATTACTTCAACAGGTGTTTCTCCAAATTTCATGATGCAGTAAGACAGTATATTGAATACTCTGCGCATTTCTATTTGTTAGGTCACTTACTGATGCAATACAATTGTCTGCATGTTGTCACTCAATCACTCAATCACAGTCACAGAAGTGACTGTTCAAGTAATGATGAAGAATTTTGTTGTTACTGTTCTCTCTGTTTCACAGAAATACAAGTACCAAACTCATGGTTAAGGTTTTGGTTCATTCTATGGCATTTATTCAGTTAAAACTGAGCTTTCATCTCATTTGTGAAGTTTAATCATTTTTCATGAGCAAAGTATTAAGAGAAATTTTAGGATAAAATTTTAGTTTCTGATTATTTGGGGTAGTTTAGGTATTTGTGGAACTGATGCAAAATCTACTGGGAGTAATAAACTGACTCCCACAGATCGAAATGGTTTCTAGAACAGACCCTGACAACAATTAAATTGCATCCTTAAATTCTCTAGACATTAAATGATTTACAAGACCCATAATTTATAAATGACTTCATTTTAACATTTCAAATATAGTCAGTCTAAGCCTACAAATTTAAGAGAAAAATACTGGTCACAGTAGCATTTGTGTCCCCATATTTACATAAGATTGCTCTTATTTCACAAGACATAATGGAGGTCATATACTTTAAGTAATGCTTCTTTATTTATTAGAAATACAGACAAAGAAACTTGTGGGATTAAAGCAAAAAGAAACTGAAGCTAGGTAGGATTTAATTTCTTAACACTGATTAACTTATATTCGTATTTCTAATAATGAGAAATAATATTTTTTTGTTGTTGTTGTTTTAGTATAAAATTAGTTCAAGTGAATTCAGACAGAGATGTGCAACTCTTACCTTTGCTTAAAACAATACCTTTTATGATTTACAGAATATGGAGTGTTTGAAGGAACACAGGTGTTAAGGCTAAGAGCAACAATCATTTTGTTTTTGGAGGAGGATTCGGATTTAGTCTCTGTTCCCTTGTTTTGATTCTGAACATAACAAAGTAGCAGGAGTCTGTCACCTAACTTTTTTTTCCTCAGGTAACCTTGCATAGGGCTTTAACTGAGTTCTGACACAACTTACATGCAATAATTTCCATTAGCAAGTTATGTTTGTTTTCTCTTCACCGTTGGACTTCATTTTAACATTTCAAATACTCTAATGTTCTGCAAAAATGAAGGAACACAAAATGGCCTGTATTGAGTCTGGAATCTTAATTTAATAATTCACAAATTGAACCCGATAGACTTTGAGGGTTTTGGTAAAAATCACATTTTATTAGCTGTATTTTTATTTCTAAAGCAATTTACCAAACTGAGATTAGCTTTTTAACAGTAAAAAGTATTTTTTATAAACATTAAAAGCATACTCTCTTTACTTTATATGGTTACTTAAAAAAAATGCAATATTATTGAAAGGCAATTTCTTTCTTTTGATTTCTTTAGGATATTTACATTAGTATGTCACGTGGTAGAAAGAGAAGAAAAGGTTGTTTCTCATTTATATTCGTTTCTTGTAAATTAAAAGAATAAAAGAGCCTATATATTTTTTTTCTTGATAGTGACATCATTCCAGAGCAAAAACAAAGTGGAATTAATAATAGCAGCAAATGATTTCAAGAAATAAATCATGACTCAGAAATACAAAATATCATGAGATCAAAGTCTCACAAGGACCTAGGAACCTCATGGTTCATTTAACCAGAAGAAAATTGATTTTCAGTGTCTTATGGGAGTGCAACTTATAAACATATTTTGAAAGCCAAATGATTTCTCAGTGTGCGGAATTTTAACACCTAAACCTTCATTAAAATCTCTCTGCTGCTAGCTATATCTGAATTAGGAATAAGGAGTATTTGTGAAAAGCACAGGTTAAACAGATGGGGAATCAAAATATTAGGCTAAAATATAAGTATTCCTGTTTTTACAGGTTTGGGCTTTAAAATGCAGTTTTAGCAATTGTAGACAGTTTATTAGCTTCCGTATCAAGAAAGGCAGGATTAAATGCTTAGTGAGCATGGTCTACGCTGCCATGCCACCAAGTCTAAGTAAGGAAAGGTTCCAAAGGGAAAACTCTGCCCAAATGAGAATATGATCTGTGGGTATTACAGATCTCTAGAAGGGATCTTGATGAAGAACAGTGTCAGCCCTAGCCACCAAATCTGTAAGAATAACATGAATTAGTTTATAGAGGTGGGGAGGTGGGAATGGGGAAACATAGTAGTAAGAATGAGATTTCTTTCTTTCTTTCTTTCTTTCTTTCTTTCTTTCTTTCTTTTTCTTTCTTTCTTTCTTTCTTTCTTTCTTTCTTTCTTTCTTTCTTTCTTTCTTTCTTTCTTTCTTTTCTTTCTTTCTTCCTTTCTTTTCTTTCTTTTCTTTCTTTCTTTCTTTCTTTTCTTTCTTTCCTTTCTTTCTTTCCTTCTTTCTTTCTTTTCTTTCTTTCTTTTCTTTTCTTTCTTTCTTTCTTTTCTTTCTTTCTTTCCTTTCCTTTCTTTCTTTCTTTCTTTCTTTTTTCAATATTTCTAGATACCCGTGTGGATATAAAGAAGTAAAGAAAAGCTTAGTCAGAAAAGACTAAAGATTTCCCACAAGTAATTATAATAGACAGCTGTCTAAAATAAGCACCCAACTAGTGACCTTGTGTACGTATATGTGAAATAAGTGGCCCAGAGCACTTTCCGAGGATTTGCTAATGCTCTGCAGTTTGTGGAGAATGTGAAGTCTCTCATTTCTACCTTTTTTTTCAATATAGATCAGCTGTAAGCAACCAGAGAGTAACTTCAATGTATATCTTGCTTCATTTGAAACAGAACTGTCGTGGCACACCAGCCTTCTGGGCAGTGATCAGTCTCTTTGTTTTTATATTTCAACTAGCACTACTTCTGCATAACAAAAGGTATCTCTAAAGTATTTTCCTGTGGGTCACAGTCCAAAGGCTGCAAGAGTTGTGATGGCACCAGTGAAATCCAGAACTGAAGCCGCAGTGCCCTCGAGGTAGCAGATGCATACAAATTTGGGGGATAAAATAAAACCTAGTTTGGAATTTTGGCTGTGTCCAGATACTGTACGAAGATTAGTTGATTGACCTTGAATCAGCAGGGAATTTCTTTCATTACTGGGGCAGCCAATGGAAAATACTAGATCACTCTCTTGTATACTTAATATCCTAACCTGAGAATAACTGAGGTGAGTCTTGAGGCAGACATGGAAGGGCAATCCCAGGTTCATTGGGATCCTACCATACACATGAAAATTAGTTGGAGGAAAGACAGGATAGAAGAGAGAGAAGATCATGAGCCAAAATACTCTGAATAACAAGTGATAAGCTCTCTCACTCTTTTCAAATGAATCATATAATGGCTTGGGTTGTAAGGGACTGTAAAGATTGTCTAGTTGAAAATCAAAGACTTCAAAACATTCTATGAAGAAAAGCTAACCTTTGAAACAAACATCATAATAGAGCCATTCTCTAAGTATTTTCAAATGTCCTCTTTTTTTTTCTAATTTAATCATTTTGTTTATTTTTTAACAATATTGAAGCAAATATGCAATATTGTCATTTTTAATCAATATTTTAAATAGTTTTTCATTCAACATTTAGTAAAAATTCAGGACCATTTTTAAAAATAAAATTTCACATTTTTCTTGAGAAATTTCATTCTCTAGCTGTCTCTTTTAAAGAATATGAAATGATTAAAGGACAATATTAGTGATGTCTCCTTTAAAGCACTAAAATGCAATCTATTCATAACTAAGTCATAACTAAGTCATATAGTAGAATATCTGTTAGAAGGTTTTTCTGACTCTTTTGCTCAATATATACAGACAGAAAAGGGAAATTATTACATAAAATACTTCTAGTTCGGGTATAGAAATCACCAGATACAGATGAAAGAATATCACTAGACTCAAGCAAAATTTCCATTTTTATCATAATCTCTACAGGAGAATATATAAATTTTCTTAAATGCCTAAAAGGAACAGTATATCTGTGAGTGCTACAACAGGTATTTCTACTAAATCTTTTGCATTGACATTACAATACTGGGACTTCAGTGTAGCAGAGAAAATAAATTTCCTGCAATGTAATTATTATTATTTATATTAACATTGCCTCTGTCAATGGAATACATTCTTGAAAGTGCATGGAAAAGTTAATTAGTGTTGCAAATGGCACAAGCAAGCTGGAGTAATGTGAATAATTATTGTTAAAAATAGTTTTTTTTTTTTTTTAACTGAAATATAACCTCCTATTTATAAACTCAGGAACAAAAGCAGCTTGTCAGTTTCTCAATCCCAAAGTCAAACATACTACAAGGTTTTATAAGATCATAAAATAACTGATCTGCAGAAACAATTGGCTTCTTTTTATACCAGTACCCAAATACCTCCTTAAGCAAGGAGCAAGAATTATGAAAGCAAGCTCCCTTACTCATATTGGGTCTCTTTCACATTGCACATATTACTGCTCCAATTTTCTGCTTTTTTATGCCTTCAAGATTACTGTTTCTTCTGTACATAACAGAAGTTGACAGTAATGGGAAATGCATGTAAATTCTCTTGAGCTCTACCTGTAAGTTTACAGTGGCTCTCTTTTTACTGGCTTTAGCTGGAATTGGATAGATAAGCTAACACTGGCAAGATGTTGCAAGACAAAGATATTCCTTTAATTAAAAATAAAATATGTAGAAATATGTTGCTCAGTACTCTAAGAAAGTAGCTCAACTTTTACCCAGCGTGCAGTGAGATGAAGCAGGGAGAACAGGAATAACTCAGCAAGTATAGTCAGAAAACTGCTACAACAGTGGTGAACCTATTGTTCTATACCTTGTCACATGTAACACCAGTTCCGAGCCTTTCAGGCAGCCATGATCCTGAACATCTCCCTGTAGTAGGGAGCCATGCTGTGTTTATGAAGAGCACAGCAGGCACAGACCAGTGAACTGCCTGGGTAGCATGCAAATGGCCCACTTAGGGTTGGAAACACACAAAAAATAAAAGCTACAGGTGGAAATATGAAGTTGCTGTTTTTTCTTAAGTGTGCAAACATATGGAATATGAATTGTAATACGTTATTTTCACTGTATTCATTTGAAAAAAAAATGTTACAATACTTTGTCTGAAACAAACCTGTAATCATCCGTGCATTTAATACACTGCACTTTACTAACAAGGATGTTAAAAGTAACACTCATTTCACAAGTACATCAATTAATTATATATCTGTGGAATAACGTTCAAAGTTTTTATGATTTTCTTATTGCCTGAGAAGTTATAGAGGAAGCAGTAACATTTTCTGAAATATGATGCTTCAGATAAGATGAAGCACTTATCTCCAGAAGATATCAACCTGAATAGTCTAATTTGAATGAAGTCAAGTAACTTTGCCTTAGTGACGCCAAAGGTGCAAACAGGAGTAGAGGATGCACTTCAGCTGAATTTTTTAGAGTTGATGGCATCCTTCTGAATATTGTGTTTCATTCATGCTCTTTAAAAATGAAAAATTGCATACTTTTGTCACAACAGCGTTGTGCGATCAAGTGTCTGGTGAGCTGCATACAAATAACCACCACCGTAAATGGTGAATATTATTATTATTGCAAACATATGCTTAGAGTTCTTTACAAAGCAAAATGTATTACACAGAAAATTAGTTATACGTTATGTATATTTCATTTTAGCAGTGAGGACATATCTTCTTAAACTACACTTGAGAGCCATAATTCTTTATTTATTCAGCTGGATGCTAATTTACTTGACTAATGTCTCTTCAGATGTTGGCAGATAAATGTTTAACCATACTTTAATTTAGGTCTGATATTCAGTCACAAAATACCAAAAATGAAATACTGACTCACTGATGATTTCAGACCACATAAGCAGTTACTTATTGTATAGCAAAGGCAACTTTCTCTATAAACCAAGCAATCCACATATTCATTTATCCATAAAATTCAAAACAGTCATAACAGATAAACCTTACTCCAACCACAAATTCATTCTGTGCTCTCAGGAAGTCTGGAAGCCGACAGAGGCTCAATCTTTTAATTCTGACTCTTTAAATAGACCCGAGACTAATATTTGTTATAAGATAACGGAAGAAATAATATGTGATAACCATCAGAGAAATGGCAGTGTGAGAAAAAGATGAGGTGTGCTCTTCTTCAGGTAAAAGACAGAAGAAATAGCCTAATTCCAAAGCAGCCAAAAACCCACCATTTTAACCTTATCTACATTGTGATATAGTCAGTAGCTTTTAAAAGCTAAAGTAATTTTTATAACAACTAACACCATGCCACTGAATCTGTCTGTATAGAGAATCCATTTAGTGATACTTCAACCCTCCCTTGAAACATCTATCTTAATGGGTTAATTCCATACTATTTAAAAAAATAAAACCTTCACATTTCATTTTGAATATCTACTTTCTTATTACATTTTTAAATGATCTTATTTAGCATCCACATCATTCTCAGCATCTGCATACACTTGATGTTATTGCATCATATTATTTTTCTTTTTCATGCCTGTTTAGCATTGTTCTCTTATTTCATGGTTGGATTTCACCAGTGATCCTAATGCTTTTTAGCTGCTCCCCACCTTAGAGCTCTTGCATAGCACAAATGACATTCTGGGAAACTCTTCAAAAATCAGTTTGGAAAAGCTCCTCTTTGCCTGCCATTTATACCAGTTTTCTTGCAGTAAAGTTTTATCTAAAAAAGCAGGTTGAAATACTTTCAGTTGTAAGAAAGAGGACTATCACATTTTAGGGAAGCTCTGAGGCAGTTTCTGTTCAGTTTTGATTGTGGGGGAAGGAAAATAAACCAGAGTGTATACATAATGTAATCAATGAAGTCAAAACAGTGGACACCATGAAATGTTTAGTATAATTCTTTAATTTGAGATATTATGACTTGCCTGTGCAGACAAGTTAGTGAAAAATAATAAATATAAATGAGAGCATAAATTTACAGAGTTCTCAATACTCAGTACTGCCTGTCTGGCTGGAAAATTCTACTACGAGTACCTTCTTCTTGAAGATACTTACTCCACTTGCAAAGTAAGGAGTAATACCCCACGGGCAGGGAGCACTGAGTGCTTGCAGGTGGAGTTAATAAGAAGTGGTGACTGTGCTATAAATTTACATCCTAGATTGCTGCAAATGATCTTTTCTGTGTAGGAAAGTCCTTAGAGAGACAGCACAATTGTCCATTATCATCCGTAGTTACAGAACGTGTTAAAGGCTGTCATTCAAGAGTCATATATGCAAAGTTTAAATTAATTAGATACAAGGCAAAGAAAGGGACTGCTTTGGAAAGAGAGCATGATGAGTGACCTTTCTAAGTGGAAACAAAATTGTTTAATTGAATGTTTCAGTAAAGGTTTTTTTTTTTTCCTGTCAAATCACAGGAATTATAGAGCAGCTTCAGAAAGCTAGAGAGTGCGTGGATGGAATGTCATTTCCTGATCTTTACAAAACCTAGTTTTGTTCCTGTCTGTCAGAAAGCAGCAGAAAGAGGTTGGGTGTGCGTGTGTGTGTGGTGTGTGTGTTTGGGGGGGGGGGGGTGTTTATTAGTTTCTCCACTTCTTTATCTTTTAAGGAGTTTTTTTTAATTTATGTGTTTCTGCATTTGGTTCAGAAGGATAAGAATTATTTAAAAGTGAAAGAATGTCTGAATGGTTTTAAGTATAGGTAGAGGAAGAGCTTAGGAAATCTGAGGGTTTTTTCCTGGATTTTTCTTGTAACAGTGCTTTGCTCTGTGTCAGACACGTAGATGTTTGCCCATTGCTGGCAGATAAAAGGACAGAAACAAAACTGTTCCAGTTGTTCTGTCTGTTCCATGCTGTACGCATTACAGATAGTCCCAAAATATATTTTTATCCCTTTTTCCACCATAATTTGAGTCACAAAGCTTTGCTTCTTTACACAACAGGATTTTGAGTACATCTTGAAGATGTCTCTGAGTACACAGATGAACCTAAGTAAAGCTTCACTGACTTCCTTGAGTACTTCTCTGTGGAGCATCGGTAGCAGGCTGGGACGAAGGCAGAGAATCTGAGAATGCATATGTCGGAAATTGTCCTGTAACACTGAACTGATTCTCTGCCAGTTCTGTTAGGGAGCATGTGTTGTGGAGAAAAGGAAAGAAAAGGCAGAATAATGAACTTACTGTCACATTTTGTTTTACATTTTCAATGGAATTTGGTATTAATAAGTATTCTAAACTGCAGGCTCTTCTCAAAGAGTTTAATTTGCATCATTATTTAGTATTTCATAATGAATTTAAAGAGCAGAACTGTCATACGTAGCACATAGTGCTTTTGCTTATACCTAATCCTAACTTTTTTCTTCTTAAGCAATGAGTGACTGTCTTTCTCTGGATGTCTTAGTGTTTCTCTTGTGTGACTTCAGTCGGCTAGTGCACGTAGCATCCCATTTTTTTTCCTGCTATCATAGGAACTGCTTACCTAACTCCTGGTTCTACTTTTTTCATTATATGTAGTTCTGTGCTGTCAGCAAGTTTAAGCTGTTTCAAGCTGAATTGTCTGTTCAGGTGATTTATGAAGATTATAAAAAAAAAAAAGGCCTAAATACTCAAAGATATTCCATCTATGACACAATTCCTCGTAATAAGATTATAGTTCTTTTATCCACCTGCATAAGCTCTTAGATCTTCTCTGGTGCTAAAGTGTGTGTTTTTGAAGCTTATCTGGAACATGTTTTTCTGCACGAGGAGGAAACTGATCACTGAAGTAACATTTTATATTATACTGTGTTCCATCTGTGCAGAATATGCATCTGTAGATCACCTGCTCGCTCACCTCCATTGAAGTGTGGTAGTCTTCAGAGGCTCCTACAAATGAAATCTAACCTTTTTTCACCCATTTTGTGCTGTAAAGGCTGGATGGCTGACAACACATAAATAGTGCCTGAAGAAGTAATTTTAGCTGCTGATCATTATCTGACTGGTGAGTGAATAAAGCATGTGGTCAGATCGTCATCTTGTATTGAGAGGTTGAATCCCAATGAGAGCTCTTTAGAGAAAAGCTCTTTAGGTTATTTCTTAATGTTGTGATAGCCTGCTCACAAGTAAACTGTTACCTGATTTCAGCTTCATAACTCCCTGCTCTTGGAGAAGTTTTTGCTGCCAAAATGATCATTCTTGCCATTTAGAATTCTCCTTCCACTTACAAAGAGATGGGCAAAGAACACTGGATGCAAACTTTGCTTACTATTCTGACTTCACCACTGCAATTCTAACTAGACCTTGTCCTTCTGCTCATCTTCTGTAGCTTAATGAAATGGATGGGGAAAGCCAGGCACCAGGAAGAAGAATTTGGAGGTCCGGAGGTGAATATTCTGTTAAGTCATTGGCACAATTAATGTGATTTGCAATCTGCTTGTTGTTTCTGCTGTCACTTAAAAATAGGCATCTTGGGAGCATAGCCAAGATTGAGCCATGAGCTCAATGAGTGTGCTGATTGTTGCAAGTGGTGTCTCAATTTGCTTATACTTCTAGAGTTCAGAGAAAGAAGAGGGATAAATATTATTCAAATACTTCTCAGTTACATGAATAAAATGTAGTATTATAGAGATACCACCACTAGATTAAAATGAATTTGCTCTAGTAATTAAAACATCCTCTGTGGACCCCTGGATGTGCCAATTCAGCCACTTTATGGCATGACTTGCTTATAATTAGTCATCTCTGAGCCATGCTACAGAATCCATGTGTGAGGTATTAGGTGAGGAGGTGATCATTTTCTTTCATGTCCTACTTTGTAAATGAACTCAAAGCCTTTTGATGCACTCAGAGTGTTTCAGTTTAAAAAAAAAAAAAGTATGAAAATTGTCAAGTTAAAAAGTGATTAAAATGAGAAGATTGTCTAAAAAGTAGTGCCACTATAGCTGTCACGTTGAAAGAACAGTAACTATAAATCTTGCTTATTGATTAGAAAATAAAATGAAAGTATGTTTGTTAAATTATTTTTTCTCTGTTTCTTGCTAGACATATAACTTAGTAACGAAGGAATACAACCATATAGACCACAGTAATATAAAAACAAGTGCAATTTTGATGGAAGTAATCTGGTGTCATCAAAAAGAATGATATCCTCAAATTCTAATTAAGCTAATTAGAGGTTTCAAATATGGATTAAATTAGATAAAATAATTACTTATTAAGTGTTAATTGAGCCCTGTGTTATCATAACATAAAACATAATCTAAATGTAGCAGTTTTTTTCTAAAAAATCCATCATTCTTAAAAAAAATTCTTCTAATTATCATAAAATAGTTGTAACTTCACATAACATATTTCAGCACTTCCTTCCTCAAGCACACAAGGCCAAAATTTTTAAACTAATCCTTCTGAGCTGGGAGTTATTTAGCTGAATTACACATACCTTGTGAACTGCTCTTCCATTATGCTTTGCAGCAGAATTTTTTCTAAATTCTTTGCAGCCCATAGTGATAAAATCCTCAGTACTCCTCAGAGATAACTTCGTGTATTACCATTGTTGCAGAGCTCAACTATTTATTTATTTTTAAAATGGAAGCAAGTTTGATGAATTTCAAGTATGTGAGTTGTCTATAGAAATTGCTCTTGATATTGGTAAACTCTACCAGGATGATGCTTTGGTAAAAACTTAATTTGTGTCAAGGACAAATTCTTTCATATATCTGAAGTATTATGTGAGAATAAACTCAAAGAATTATTCTTACGACTTCTTAAATAAAAAGTCCTGTCCAGGTTGAAAACCTCGACAGTAAAAACCTGAAAGTAAAAACTGTAAACAATCAATAATTTCTTGTCCAGTTAATGTGAATTTCTACAATTCAGCTATGTGATCTCTTGTATGAACTAATATTCCCCAGAGTGTTATAATTTGGGATTGACCATAGATTGCCAGAGCATGAGGAAAATCAATGAATTGAGAATATGAATGAGGAAGATAAACATTTGTTTCTTCATTTAGCACTTCCAAAATTCATGAACTTCCCCTCCTTCTTCTGTTTTGAATTTTGTTTATGAGTTCATGAATCAGCTGGGAGTCAGCAAAACATTAGCATTAATGAGTTCATTTCCACACAAATTGGCTCATTATCATGCTGACTTCCAGTGTTTTGTGACAGTCATGAACTCGGTCCTCCTGAAAAGAGGTCTCACTCAAAATAATGAGGAGAGAAAAAGATATTAAAAAAAAAAAAGGCATAAAAATGTATTAGTTCATTGATGCAGCAAACCCTGCGGTTTCTCTATAGTTAGTTTTAGAAAACTCCAAGTACAGTATGTGCTCATTTCATTTGTCAAAATGCACTTATTCTGCCTAGTAGTTTGTGAAAACTAAAATATAGAATCTAACTTTGCAAATTACGCCAAGGAGATCTAATTTCAATTTTATAGGAATATATTTGACCGTAATTATTATAATTTGATGGAAGTACACTCAAATGAACTAAAGATTGTGGGGGAAATATTTTTTGTAGTACCCAAACAACCTTCCAACAGTTCTCTCATTACCTGATGCATAGTACTCCAGAATATTTTCTGTTTTACATAATACCATCATATATTTGTGCCATAGTTATCAGATTAATGATACTGCTGGTCATTCAGGCTTTCTCAGAAACAGTACTTGAATGTCAAGCTGCTGGGTAATCTCTTTCGACTGAGATATGCTCATTTCCCTGCAGACCACTGATTTGGTCTTTAATCCATTTGTAATTCATTGCAATTATGCCCAGCAGGCTTAAGAACTGTATTATGGTCCTAGACCTTCAGGTTTCTTTACTCCCACGAGGTCTGATAGAATGAAATAAGTATGGTTTATTCTGTCATTCCAATTGGTTCCTTAATGCAGATTCAGAATAGTCAGCCCATTTCATTATGTTCTTTCTTCACATCAGTTCTTGAAAGGTGTGAATTTATCCTCTGACCTGAGATTGCTGTTGTCTCTTTATATCCTTTACCTTCACTCTAGGTCAGGCCTGTGGATACACGTAGTTCTTTCATCCAAGGCATTAAACTATCGCAAGATTTCTTCTGGCTAATCAGATTTGCATTAATTACCACTAGCTTTGACCACAGCAGTGCAACTGCACTTCAGTAACTTTGAAAAATCTGCATCAGTATTTTATATCACATGTTAATAAAATATTCTTTGACATTTCTGTCCTTCCAAAGTCTTTTGTCACAATGTAATAAATCCATGTTCTCTTGTACTTATATCTCCAATATATATTTTTCTCTGAGTGAAGTTCTGTGACCTCTGTTACACAAGATGTCAAACTGAATAGAACACAGTGGTCTTTTCTATTCTTTAAATCTGTAGTAAATATTTATGTCAGTTTTAGACTCCAAATACTTACCAAGTACGTATGAAAATAAATAAGTGATGCTGCACTTGTTGCCATATTTTATTGTTGGTGAGCAATCAGTCTCCTGTTAAGGAATCTTATGTTAGTCCCCAAACTGTCTGTTTCCAGTTTGCTGCCAATTACTCCAGTGTCTGAAACGTGAATGCGTAATAAATGAGAAAAACTAAATGTATTTCAAATTATATCCTGTCAATTAAAAACAGTGCACACAAACTTCTACAATTTCATAATTGGAAAAAAAATCAAAAATTAATTTTTAAAATAATCATACATACTTAATAATGGATGTTTGAGTTGTGTGCCATTTAAATTAAAATATTTTTGAATATTTGTTTAAAAAGATTTTCTGGCAATCTGATGCTAGTTCAGATTTCAAATATCTGTATTAGATATATAATCTAGGTAACACTGTACTATCTCAAAATTATTTCATGTTTTTACTTTTTGTTTCCTTTTTCCTTCAGAAATTCATATTTTGTTTTTGTCTTCTTGAGTGGTTGAAGATTTCTTCTCAGTAGATATACCCTGTGTGAAGTCTTGGCTCAGATTTATAATAACCCCTCTTATATAAAAGTTGAGAGGAATTTTGTCCAAGAGCATTCTTTTGTTCTTGTGGATCAAGTTGATGAAAGCTTTATTTCTGCCCTTTCGGTTCTTTCCCTTTACAGCATTTAGTTTTCTGATGCTTTATTAATTCTATAAATTTGGTTAGCATTCTTGAAAACAGAGTCAGTGTTTCCCAGTATTATGACCTGCATGAGTATGCGTGGTTTCAATATATTGACTTTTTTGGTCAACAAGGGGTTTTCCATTTAGTTGTATTGCAAGCTAAAATATTTTTCTGATTAAAACTAAGACTCACCACTTCCCTGAAATGTTCTATGATGTAGGCATGGACTCTTGCATATTCACCTACAATTTGCAACTTCTGTAGCCCAGCGGTAAAGAACATCTTTTAAAAATATTAGGCAATGAAAAGAGATTCTCTACAATTTGACTGGTAAGCAGTAATGCAAAATTTGTGATCTTATCTCAGGCAACTTACAAGGGCTTGCTATTTCTTGCTTAATTGGTAGAGAACTTCCAGTAATACAGATTTTTCATTCAATATCTAAATAAATATAAATGAATGACTAATTCAAGGGAATATTTTGTAAAAATAATAGTTAATAGTCTCTATATACAAAACATATCAACTATAACATAATATTATACTATAGTGCTAACATAATATGTAAACTATAACAAAATGTTAATAAAAAAGCATACATGTCTATGCACATACTTACAATGATCTGCCTGATATGCAACTTTTAGAGCATTACTATAGTTTCCCACTTGTTAGTGAACAGAAAAAAGGAAATGTTATTCTTAGTAATTGATTTAAGTTTTGCAATTTGGAGACAAAGAGCACTGTATTGATTTATTAGATAGAGATTACTGAAGAAGACTCGTCCAGGAACGCGACCTCGGATGATCATGTATCAAGCCATTCAGGAAAAGTAACAGCAGTAATGCACAAATCCATCCTGGAATTTTCTTTCGGCAGAATGATTGATAATTTTAAAGAATACTCTTACTGTAAGAGGAAGCTGAAAAATATGAAAGATGTTACCAGATAAAAGCCATTTTATTTTCAATAACAAACTGTTACAAATTACTTTTCTGACATTATTACCAGAAACTCATGTAACAGATAAAAGATGACAGTGCATAAATTGGCCAAATAATTAATATGATTCTGCCTTGTGAATGAAAAAAAAAAAAAAAAAAAGACATTCTGCAGTATCAGAATCATAGTTTATAGAATCATAGAATAGTTTGGGTTGGAAGGGACCTTTGAGATCGTCTAGCTCCAACCCTTCTGCTATGGGCAGAGACACTTACCACTAGACCAGGTTGCTCAAAGCCCCATTCAGCCCTGACTTTGAACACCTCCAGGGATGGGGCATCCACAACCTCTCTGGGCAACATGTTCCAGTGTCTCACCACCTCCACAGTAAAGAATTTGCTCCTAATATCTAGTCCAGTTCAAGCATAAAACGAGATGTTGCAATTGTAATTATGGCTATATTTAGTATTCTTTTAAATTTCAAGAAAAAATGTTAACTTAATGCATGCAATAGTAATAGAGTCTGCCCAATGCCTGCAGAAGCCTGATGTTTGGTTCAGATATTTAAATTACAAAGCAATGTATGCCCATTTACAACATCTGTTGTCATGCCAAACTGGGAAGCGTCCACCTACATACATTCATACGTACATTAATGTTTTTAGGGAGTTTTAGGGAAGATAGTCATTGGTGATGCATTTTGGAGTGCTGCTGACTGGTCATCACTGTTTTGTATGAGCTATACTTCATCTCTAAAGACATAGTGTGCTAATCGCTCTTTCTCTAATTTTGAGGAATGCATGAGGTGTGCTTTGCTTTTACAAGTAGAGAATTTTGATAGTGTTAATTGTCTGATGTTTCTGAAGAATTCAATCCCTATATATTTAGAAAAATAAGTTAACCGTATTTTCTTAGGAGGTCTTCATAGATAAACGTTTGCTTTTAAATTAGAATGAACCTGTACAGATTCTGAAACCTTTGGAAAAAAAATCTCACTCCTGATTTTTCAGAGAGATGTCCTCTGCTCTTGTGTAGCCCAGGCTCTTGGCACTGTTGTTATGCTTTGTAAGCAACAAGAGGAAGCACAGTGAGTAAGCACCACTCTTCAGCAAGTGTGAGCTCTGCAGTGTTATAACACAAATTGAGCCAAAGAACCCAAAGCCTTGAAGGGAAAATGTCATAACAAATACGCTGCTCATCTCACAGGACAAAGCAACAGTGAGAAAGTGGAAATAGCTCCTACAAATGTAGAACAGGAGAGTGTTGAAACAGTGAGACCAATTAATTTCAGAAGGGAACTGTCGACATTTTAAAAATAATTAGAACAAAAATTATGAGAAGGGCAGAAAAAAATGAAACAGAGGAAACAAAAGGGAAAACATATTGAATTAAAAGAGAAATCAAGGAGAAGAATTATAGTGAAAAAAATGCCTTGGAAACTTGCTAAGGCGTTTTTCATCCCAAATTGTGTTGGATAAGGTGATAGAAAATTCAATTCAGTATCAGCTTATACAGACTTAAAAGTGAAAAAAGAAAAATGAACAAACAAAAAAAAAAAAACCAAAAAATAAAAAACAACAAAAAAACCCAGAGATAATGCATTCTAAGAAGAAGAAATTTAGTCCTGACAAGATACAGGAGATGCTGAAGGAAATTCTATTAATTTTAGAGCTCTATGGGTTCATGAAATAATCATATGCTATGAACTGTGAAGCCACTTAAAATAAGCAAGCAGTAAGTGGAGAGAAAGTATGTGTTTGTACGTATGCAAGCATCCATGAATGAGGGACAAATCAGAAATGGTAGGAGTACTCAGGCATATCTATCACAAAACTTTCTTCACATAGAATTTATCATTGCCCCCCATACACAGAAGGAGGTATCAACCATGTATTTTGGATTTCCAGTGAGTCCTCCTTAAAACTATTTCCTCCATAGACTTGAAGTGCTGGTTTACAGCCCATTCTAATAGCTATGACAGTGTGGCAATGTTTAGAAGAGTCTTTCTATAAATGTACAGGTCAGTACATCTTCTTCTGGGAAAGCTGAAGGATGTTGACAGAAGTGCTCTGAGCGTGGGAGACAGTTTGGACAAGTCTTCGCTCTCAGGCTTACTACTGCTCTGAGCTTCAGTTTTTACCTGTGGAAAGGCTTCAGGGAGTTTTCAGGCTTGTAATAGGCAGTGTTTTATTGATCCTTCACATGGTGAGTGTGCAACAAATTTGAAACAATGATCTGAAAACTGCAAAACACAGCTGTGTCTTATTCAAGGGTGTGTGATGTTGATCTCCACACTGCTGTCACAACATTTCTAGTTTTATGTCAGCCTTGTGAGTGTTCATACCTCTTTCTCCCTTTTTCAATTTTTTTTTTTTTACCCCCATCCTCTTCTAGTCTTATCCAAATAATTCTTTGTTTTGTTTTGTTTTCCTGTTTGGAAATATCACATAGCATTCTTGCCCTAATATGTTTTGTTCTACTGTTGTCTCTGTATAGCCTCATTTCTCCACTTGAGGACTAGTGTCTTTTCAGGCATGTATTGAATGTTTAGTGAGGCCAAACTGAAATGGATTTGAGTATTTTCCCACTAAATATTTAGCAAGTCCTAGGGAGAATATGGATGGCAGCATTACCGGAGAACAGGTCCAAACTGAGAACTCAAATGAAATTCAGTGAAAAGTTTAGCCACTGTACATATTGTCTGCATATCATAATGGTGATGGCAGCATCTTTTGTGAATGTTTGTAGTGCTCCCTTATCAAACAGTCCCTTCGACATCTTCCAGACAACTGGCTGACATAAGAGAGGAAGACTCTCTGACATTAACAGGGAGGCTCATTTAGCTAGAGGTAATTGATTTAAATTGCATAATAGAATTTCTTTTCACAGGCCCTAGCAGTGCAAAAAGTACTTACAGTCCATTCACAGGGAGAATGAGATTCAGGGAGAAGAATAAACAGCATTCTTCAATCCCTGCCTCACAGTGAAGCAGAGAATGAAGCTATTTGCTAAGGATCCAAAGTTTTTTTTTTTTACTGGTAACAAACAAATGAAGAAATCCCACCCTTCGGTGGACTCTCTTTCTGCAAAAAGGTCAGGAAAAGAATTTTGTTGGTATTTTTGTTTGTTTTTCTCTCTACGCTTTAATTTATATCTGGACAGATAAATTGTTCATCCATCCCACCTATTTTTCT
Organism: Numida meleagris; assembly: GCF_002078875.1. NCBI lineage: Eukaryota > Metazoa > Chordata > Aves > Galliformes > Numididae > Numida > Numida meleagris. Next base: position 68,750,499 of record NC_034410.1, on the reverse strand, counting down.
CTCTGATACATGAAATTTTGGTCACCTGTGGAATCAGGGGTACCTAAACAGACGATGCAATTTCATGACTGTTAGTTTTTAATCCGTCTTCTGAAGTGTCACACAGGGTTTTTCAGTTGGAGCCAATATGTAGATTTCTCTTAATTGGCTTTCATCCACTGGAAGTTTAACAGGCAACCTCCCTGTCTCCATCCTACTTCATATCTGTAGCTGGTAGACTTCAGTGAAACCTGCAGTTGTGGGTTTAGTTTGTTAAAATGTGACAGATGCTGCCAAGTGCTAGGTCTATGTGTATCAATACGAACTTAATAAAATAAATAAAGTGACTTGTAGCAAGAGGTCATGGACCATTCAACTTTTCAAGGACAGTACCAGAAACAGGCTCAGTGAACATTCTCCCTCTGCAAGACAAAGTTGACAAGAGTGTTGGGTTAGCAGGGATCAGACATGTGGCTGGTCTTGCAGAGTGTTTTCACAATGGAGACCTCCACTTGTCAAGGTAGAGCAGAAATGAGGGTCATGTGGCTTGGCCATGAGGCCTTTGCCACATGACTCTGAGACACAGGCAGGGCAGGCACCAGAGGAAGGACAGAAACTCTCTTGCTCTTGGTGTGGAGCCTATGGGCTCAGGAACTTTGGGAGGAGGATGTGAGTGGCCACTTTCTTCCTGTGCACAGCACAGCTTCCTAATCAGTGGCAGGTCTCTTGCTTCCCACCATTGTCTTATGTCTCTGGTATTTTTCTTAGAACCCTGTGGAGCTCTTATCACCCTGGAATTCGTTTTCCCCCTTCTTTACGGTCCTTGCATGTGTTTCTGCAGATGCCAACAGTGCCTGTCCCTGGGCAAGATTCATCTTGCTCCTGAGTGCCCTTCCTGCCCTCCCTCAGTGCATGGCTCTGCCTTCTGAGGCAGAGCTGGTCTTAGCTCCCTAGCTGAGGTGCTCCTGAAGCAAAGGGCAGTGCTTCTGAGTTCGCATGAGATGTACAGGAGGGATGTCTTTGCTTGGTACATTCCTTATAATGAAAGTCATCACTTGGAATCCTGGTCAAAGCACCTGCATGCAGCATTTCACTCGCTATCTAAATTACTTCTTTCCTATAATCTCAAAATAACTTAAGAATAGGCTCTGTCCTTTTTGTGGTCTTGCCTTTCTTAGTGATCTGGATTCAAGTCAGGGTTTGTGTTAACAGCCCTCAGCAATGTCCCTGAGACTACGTCATCCTTTTTTTTTTTTCCCCCCTACTCTGCTGTCTGTCTCGCTAATAAAAATCCTGAAATGCACCATTGATTACTTTGGATGGCTTCCAGATACTGAACTTTCAAGTGCTCTATAGTGTATCAAGGACTTTACTTTGTCGGAAATTGAAAGTTCTCTACCATCCAGCACCTTCCAGCTCACACTCATGAGTCCAGAAATAAAAACACTAAATTTCAAGTCACTTGGTGCAAACATTGAAACCAATTTTGGCTCTCAGTTACCTGTTGAAGATGTCTGCAGATGAAATTAATATACAGCTAAGAATACTGATTAATAAAGTGAAATAAATAAATTGACTAAAAATTGAAATATTAAAAGAAAAGCAATATCTTTTTCCCATTTCCGTCACTAAAGCATTCCTCAAGCCTTTATCCTTCTATTGCAGTATTATATTGTAGAATTGTTTGAGTATGGCAGGGACTCATAAAGGTCATCTGGTCCAACTCCCCTGCAATGAACAGGGACATCAGCAGGTGAAGGAATACTGTGTACTGTCAGACTGGACTAGAATTTGGACCTTCATATTAATAGAATGAGAAAAAGTTGAAGATTTACCTACAAGCCATAGACAACAGCCTACACAGCTATCAGATTTAAAGAACCTAACTGTGAGCTTCTCCTGCAGCAGCAACTTTCATGATTGCCAATGGCCCGATGAGTAGGTTGCTGAAAAATGAGCTCATTTTTGAACATGTGTTTTCTTGACTGTTTCAAGATTTTTTTTTTTATCCTCTTGCTCTGTACTCTCATGCTACATTATATATTTCTTTTGTTCTACTGAATGACCTTTTGTCTGAACTTTTGTCTGCTCTCAAGAGTAGCCCCTCCGTTAACCTCTTGACCTTGGTTTGCCTTAGAGCATGGCAGACTGTCTTCTGATTTCTCAGTTTGTAAACCTTTACTTTGAGTCTGTTCTGTACATTTCTGTTGAGAAGCGGAAGACATTTTCCATAACAACATCAGTAACTTCAATAGTGTAGTGACTGTTTTATATGCTCAGCAGTAAGTACTCAGACACTAAGTGGTGTTGCTGAAGTAACCTTGACAGGACTTGACTTTCAAAAACTTCTGAGCACTAAAACTGTAAAATTAAGTGTATCCTTTATATTCTTCTCCTTTCTTTTTCTCTACTTTGCTCTCCAATAATTTCCATCAAGACTACAGGAAACTAAACTAAAATATTAATAATTGCAGCCCCTCAAAAGTCAGATTTGTTTGCTAAAGCATATTAGAAATTGTAGAAGAATTAAAAGGTTAAATGCTTTTGATTCACTTTTTCACAAGCTCATTTCAAATGTATCTGAACTTGAATAATCTTTTTTTTTTATTTTTTTCTCATTAGACTTCTAGAGAGAAAATACTGTTTTGTTTTTAATACAAAGCAGATCCTGCTTTTAAATGTGCCTCTGAAATTCTCCTGACTTTATTTACTTAGTTTCACTAGTATTCTACATTGCATATCATACATAGAAAGAAGAACTGATTTGGGGTGTGATGTGATTTATTATGTGAGATGTTCCTTCATTGGCCAGAGCTTTGAAGTAGATTTTCTTATGGCTTTTCCCTGAAATGAGCACATCAATACTCCAGAAGAACTTGTTAGACTTTGGAGCTAGATTTTATGAAATTTGAAGCAGCAGGAAAACCCAGATGACTAGAAAAGGAAGCTTATGACATTTTCCTCCTCTGTGGCGCCCCGCAACAGCAGTTATAAAGCACTGTGTGATAAAGTTAATGATGAAGAAGAACAACTGCATACCCTTTACAGCATGCCCTGTTCTCCCCTTTATCCCAGGGGAAGTTCTGCCTGTAATTCTTTGATAAGATATACTTTTCTTTTTAACTCTACAGAGTATTTCCAAAACAAAATCCTTTATCACTTCTTCCGTAAAATAGACAATAAAGCATTTGACATTGCATTTGGAAATTGCCCACATAGTAGCAAGAACATATATGAATTCATCTGAATGTACAGACTTACACTAATGATATTAAACTGTGTTATATCATGACCATCAAATATACTGTAACTGAATTATGACAAACCTCTGCACTGCTTGGTTACTGATATAATTCAGTTCTCAACAAAATGGATGCATCAAATGATGCCTACATGTAGTATCCATTTACCACAAAGAGTTTGTCTGCTATAGACAGCTATTTCCATTAATGGCTAGATCTTTTATTCAGAAAGGCAGCCTGCTTCCTGGAATCCCCAGAGTTTTTCAAACAACCTAAGTAAACAGTTTCTGAATTTCTTACTTTTCATATGAGGTACTGTTCCCTGAAATAGCTCAATCCTTATTGCCTTACATTTGTGTGTGATAATTCATCCTCAAGCTTTGTATAAAGCTCTTGTTATTCCTGATGATGTTTCCCTGGATTACTGTTTCAGTCTGGTGCTAGAAAATAGTTTGCAAGAGATCATTCAAACAGAGATGCAAAAACGGCATGAGAAAAATCCCTGAGGAGCAGTGACCCTCAAAAAAAGTTTGCTTTTTCTGTTACCCAGAGTCTGGACAGCTCTTCTGTTCCCTTTTACAGTTTCTGAATCTGAAGCAGCAGCTATGAATGCAGAGTCAGGCAGGCTATTCACAGCTGTGACACTCTTTGACCATCTTACCACTTCCTTGTTGAGAAATTACACGTTATGAAAGTAAATGTTTTTCTGTTAGAAAAACCTCTATTTAAGAAAATGGTACTAAGAAGCTAATCTTTGTCAAGAGTTTCTTCAAATGAGCATTTGAAGGGCAGTTGCATTGTGTTACCCCTCTGGACAACAGCAAGCACCCCAGGGAAATTCTTATTTCCCATATATCTTCCAAATTCCCGGTTTTCCACTCAGCTTCATAGAAGAAAAAGACCCAGGTAAGTCATTGCTGCAGGATCATATCCTTCTTGTTAAACCTTTAAAGGAACCAGCATTAAAGAAAATCTTAACTATTTTTTTTCTGCCCACCCCCCCCCCCCCCCCAAAAAAAAAGATAAAAAGAAA